>NW_015505289.1:2144104-2163387 GCF_001515645.1 Sinocyclocheilus grahami | reverse complement strand
GCTCTCTGTGATTGATTGGTTCTGTCTTGCAACATTTGCGTGTATCCAGATGAGCAGGAAAATAGTTATATCCTACACAATTACTCGCTAACAAAGGTTATTCGTCCAATTCAATGCATATTGTACAGATGTTTTTATTGTTAAATTAACAAAATCACTGGTAAATAAAACACACCTTAGTATCGATATTTTTGTTTGAGTATCGATACTTTCGATACTCGCATCAGTATCGATATATCGATACTTTGGATCGATACGGCCATCCCTAGTTTTTTACACTACCATTGAGAAAATTTAACCTAACTATGTTACAGACTTTTCATTAAGACCCTAAAGAATCATATCAACTTGTGGAAAATGGGCATCCTATGACCCCTTTAAGCAAACCTATGTTTCAGGTTAATTTAGCTTTACACTCTTAAAAATAAAGGTGCTTCAAAAGGTTCTTCAAGCGATGCCATAGAAGAACCATTTTTGGTTCCACAAAGAACCATTCAGTCAAAGGTTCTTTAAAGAACCATCTCTTTCTTGCGTTTTTGTAAACTGAAGAACCTTCTTTCACCACAAAGAACCTTTTGTGAAACAGAAAGGTTCTTCAGATGTTAAAGGTTCTTTATGGAACCATTAAGACAAAAAGGTTCTTCTATGGCATTGTGAAGCACCTTTATTTTTAAGAGTGTAGGTTCAAAATTAATGAGGAGAAAAAGTGCAATGTCCTCAATCACAGACATTCATTCAAGTGGCATGAAATTTCCAAAACACGCCGAAAATGTAGGTCATTGGCTCTGTAATTTTTACCAAATATTTGCAAGAAAAACACACATGTCCAATTCAGACAGGACTGAAATTGTCTGTGAAACACAAATGAACCCGACTGCCTCACGGATGACTAGTCCTGTCTGAATAGGACTCGCTGAATATGAAACTGTAACTACACTTTAGTATTGATTTCTCACAACAGATTGCTTTCTTTCAGACAACTTACTGAAGCTCCAACTCTCTCTTGAGAGAGCCACATAAATAAACATTTGCACTAATGAAACTGCACTTTCTTCAGTCTTTCATTTGTTTAAACTTTCCCTGTAGGCAGCAGTGCCAACGCAGCATTTTCACAGGCAATTCCTTCCCTATTCCGCCGTGTGAAGATCATTGTCTTGGTCAACTGCGTCACTGGCGCCTCTGTTTGCATGCAGCACCACTGTGTGAATGAGGCTGCACTTCGATATTTTGAAACAATGTCTCATGCTCAGCGAAGAGTGTAAGGAGCTTTAGGCCCCAATCATATCTAAGACAGAAAGTTTGTTCTTGTGACATGTGCCGACTCGTGTCATTTCCTGTTTTAAGATATGAGAGCGTCTGAGAGAAAGGAGATGTTTTTTTCCCTCACTATCTGTGTCGAGATACTCTTGTCTCCTCACAAACAGGGATTCCTTGCTGGAAAATCCAGCTAAAACCAGCAGCTTTAAAAGCACCAGTCGGTGGAACTGGTTTTGACCCTTAAAGCCATCTTGGTTTATAGCCTTTCTCACCAAGGCTGCATTTATTTGATCGAAAATACAGTAAAAAAACGGTAATATTGTGGAATATTATTACAGTTTAAACTGTTTTCTAATTGAATACACTTTCAAATATAATTTATTCTCATGATGGCCATTTTCAGCATCATTACTCCAGTTTTCAGAGTCACATGATCCTTCAGAAATCATTCTAATATGCTGATTTGAGGTCAAGAAACATTTCTTATTATTATCAAAGTTAAAAGCAGTTGTGCTGCTTAAAGAAACAGTACGTACCTTGAAATATCAGTTACAAAATCATTCTGATGGGTACTTCAAATAACACAAATGGCTTCTGTTTTCTTCCCAAATGTCTATTCTGAGGGTCTGTAAGTTTGCGAAAATGGTGGGTTGCTTTATGGCAGCGAACGGTGTGTTCCAAACGGGATATATCGCCATCCGAAGGGCACTTCGGAGTGAAAACAATCATGGCCGCCATATTGAAGGGTCGTTCCAAACCAAAGTACTCAAAACTGGCCACTTCAAAGGGCCCTTTGGAGTGAAGGATTTCGAAGGGTACAACCGATGGACACTTCGGACTCCCATGATCCTTTGCGCAGATTCTTTGCATGATGACGGCGCCTCCGTGTGGGCACGTGCTGATGACGCAGAAGGGCACTTCAAAAAACAGTTGTTTGGTCCCCTACACCCTTCAACCCTTCGAAGCTCTCACTCCGGAGGGTAAACCGAAAAAATTAGGGCATAGGGATGAGCCCTTCCGAATGAAACGCAGGTCTTCTTCTTCTTCTTTTTTAACGGCAGTTGGCATCCATCCTGTTCCGGAGTGTGGATCAGTCACGGCATATTTCCAGAAGTGAATTCCACTCACTGTAGGGGGCTCCAAAGTCGCATAAATGCATAAAACTACATACAGTTGCTTTAATATTTATTTCAGGATTATTTCATGTATATAAAGTTCAAAAGAACAGTATTTATTTGAAATTAAAAAAATATTTTGTAACATTGTAAATGTATTTACTGTCACTTTTGCGCACTTCTAATGTGTCTTTGCTGAATACAATAATTTCCTTAAAAAAAAAAAATCTAACTGACCCCAAACTTTGGAAGGCTTGTGTATTTATTAGCGATTTACAACCCACTGAAACAAAGAAACTACACATTTCTAATTTTGACCTGTTTGTGGGCTAGGTCTAATTCAAAAGACTTGTTCAAAAGAATCACATAATTTCCAAGAACTAAAAAAAATCTTTAATCTGTTATCACAAATTATTTCCTAACTAATTGTAATCATATCCTCATTTCTTAGGTCTGTTCTAAAGAATGTGATGCAATCATTGATCTATAATATAGATCAGTGAACGCAATAGTCATTTGCTTTACTTTGCTGTATTCTGGTTGTTTTTGAATGTTAACAGTTCAAAATATCGCTTTTATCACATTTTTACATTTGCATTATTTGATTACAAAATCAGCTGATATAATAAGTATAAATTAAACACTAACTTTTGTTATTCAGTTATTCTGTTCACTACTGGGTACAATACGGTGTAAGTGCATGCAATGATGTTTTTCTATAATAATTTTTTCTGAATGTGCTAGTTTGAGTTAACCCTAGGGCATCTTTACCACTCAAACTTGACATGTCAGCTATTGACCGCAACAAATTCCAATTTGTAACTATCCTGTCTGGCATATCCTGCAGTGACGCGTTTTCAGAGGTGGAACATGTCACAGGCCGGTGCTACAGTGAACCCATCCAAGGCGTTTCAGCATTCAAGCTTCCATCACACCTTTGTGGGCTCTTTTCTCATGGACCTGTGGTTGTCGGAGGTTTCTGTTCCCTTCTGCCCTACACAGTTCACTTCCCATTCACCTTGTGTGCAAAAGAGCCCCCTACACGTATCTTACGTATCTATATCTGTTTTGCTGTTTATCTGTTAGAGTTTGTTTGACACAAGCTCACCGTTCACGTTTAAGAGGCATGTTAAAAGGCATCTGAGAGCTGGTTTGGAAGCGTTCATCTGTTCTGCGGCCAAACCACAAGCTGTCGTCAACTCTCTGCAGTGACTGATGGCAGTTTGCAAAGTCTGAAATGGATCTGAAGCTTGCAGCTTTTTGACATATGTCTGCTGTCTGGGTTACAGTATGACTGCTGTATGTTCAATCTAAGCTGAACGGTGGACATCTGATATCTCACTCACACACACCAGTACAGCCTCTGCAACTAGATGCAGCAGAAATGTTGCTGCCACATTGCAATCATATCCAAGTGTCCCATTAGTTAGGACACTAATGATATGTGCTTTCAGCTATCGTTTTTTATAACTTCTGTACCTGTCAGGTTTGGTTGACGTTTGACAGGACATGTGTGTGATATATTGACACAGTGCTAGGTTACGTCATAAATCATCATCGTTTCGTGTGTATGTTGGCATACCAGTAATTGCTGAGCACACTACACAATTAATCAGCATTACATTACCTTTTCTAAATCAATCAGGTGTTTTCTTCAGAGGATGTATTCACTTAAATGAGCATTATTAAAAAATGTCAATCATGTTTGGTTAACCACACAGGTAAACATGAACAAACTAGACAAAGAAAGTTTGAATGTGTTTATACAATTTAAAAATATCACGGACGAACGGATAGATAGATAGATAGATAGATAGATAGATTGAGCAAAGATACACCATCAAAGCAGACATGAGCCATTTGGGTTGGCTGAATGGATGGATCAGGTTAAAATAAGCTCCTGTAAAAGTCAATGGCAGCCGGATTGAACTGGCCGGAGCTGTAAGGCGAGAGAGCTGTGGACATTGATAGTACGGCCCGCACTCCCTGTGAACTCCACTTCACAGCCCAGGGCTGAATGTGCCCTGATAAAATATTCCAGTAGCCTCTCACTGCAGAACACAAGATCCAGGGTGCGTGGTTGAATCCACATCTAGGGGGGTGGAGATTGGTAGGTTTAGGGGTGGAGATGGGTGGGGTTAGGGATCAGGGGGTGGAGACGGGTAGGTTTAGGTATATGTAAGGGGAGGAGTTGGATCTGGATCCAACCACGCCCCCTGGATCTTGTGTTCTGCAGTGAGGACCATCTCAAATATTTCAACACTCCCAAGTATGTATGTCAAGAAGCAGGCGCACATGCAGAGCTATTACGCTGCCGCTCAGGCTGCCTCCGTCGTAGGCCAGTCCAAACCAGTTCTTGTTTATCACTGGCATAGTGGCCGCCCTTGTATCAACAACTGCAAGCGAGCGAGTGAGACTTGCACGCAGTGTCACTGCATTAAATACAAACATGCCTCATTTGCATGGTGTGCTTGAGGTCAAAGTTGCCAAAAACAAAGAATTATTGTTGCCTTTGCTTATTTTGAAAGCTCGGATGTGAGAACTTGACAACAAGTCTTTACTTGTTGCAGTTTTTATTATTATTATTATTATTAACTTTATTATTATTTTACTTTATTTATATTCATTCTTTCTTTCTTTATTTGCTTTTAGTTAAATTCAACAAAAATGACAAAGGACTAAATTAAAATATAAGATTTTAAAGGGGTCATATGATGCCGCTAAAAATAACATTATTTTGTATATTTGGTGTAATGAAATGTGTTTATGCGGTTTAAAGTAAAAAAAACACATTATTTTCCACATACTGTACATTATTGTTTCTCCTCTATGCCCTGCCTTTCTGAAACGCGTCGATTTTACCAAAGCTCATCGGTCTGAAAAAGCGAGGTGTGCTGCTGTGATTGACCAGCTATCCAATGCGTTGTGATTGGTCGAATACCTCAAGCATGAGACGGAAATGTTACGCCCTTACCATACTGTGATGCCCTGTCCGGCCGGAGCGACGAGACAAAAACATTCAAACCCATTACAAACGAGGCATTTGTTGCATCCAGTGGAGACATAATTACTGATTATAATGACTTGTACTGTCTTTTTACGCGTTGCGTTGCATTGCATCGCGCTGCGTAAACATAAAACCATGCCTGCATTTGTGATCAGAGAAATGACAAACAACAAGCGCTTCTCTACACTGCTCAAAACTCGCGTTTGAATCATCAGTGGCAAATCCTTTAAATGAAAACGTACTTACAGACTGTGAGGCAGAACAGCCGGGATTGTAGTCTAACGTTACTCTCCCAGGATCAGTAAACAGTCCTCCATAAAATGTGCTGCACACATCTGGATATTTGGGTTAAACTGTTCTGGAACAGTGTTGTAAATACAACTGATTTGTAGTCGTGTCCTCTTTTGGAAGACCAAACAAAGTAGTTTCGCTTTCACAACGAAAAACACAGTGGCCTAGCGTGAGGGGAAGCCCCGGCTTAGCATGAGCTGAGTCCGGGCTAGAGTGAGCTGAGGCGGCGGGGTCAAGAACGGCACGCCCGCCTGATCCGACGAATGAGTGGCAACCACATGTGACGGACCCCGGGCTGAACTCCGCTTCGTCAAGGTAGGTGTGGTTGACTCCGAATTTTATAAAGAATATCTCTTTGGATTTGAGACTTTAGTCTTTGCAACTTTACAGATCTTCTTTACGCACCAAGAGCTTGTAACACTCCAAAGAGAAAGGAAAAATTGAAATTGCATCATATGACCCCTTTAAATACATTTTACATTTATGCTACCGTTGGCTTTTTAGTGGCCTGCAGTCTATAAAAATTTTTTTTTTTTGATGGGTCACGGACATGCTAAATGCAAATAATAGAATTTGTAATAGATATTATAAATATAATACAATTAATATAATAATTAAAATATATTTATTTTATATTTATATAGTCATAAACTCATAATGTCATATGTGTGTGTAATCCTTCTAGAAACTTTGTGAAGGTGGCAGCCAATCAGGAGCCGATCTGGCACTCCTCTACCAATGGCATTTCTTAATGTCTGTAAAAGGGGTGGAGCTTGCATTGCTGACCACTGGTTACACTGACTCAGCTGAAAGTCGGGGTGTTGAGTGTCACTACTGACCCCTCTGGCAGCACAGTCACTGACTGACAATCCCTGACTCGCAGAGCATGTCCCTTCTTAGAAACATGTCCCGCTGCTTCTGGCATAACATTACAGTTATGAAAGTGTCCTCCATTCCCAAATTTAGACCCATGACATTATGTAAAAGGGGAAAGAAGCGTCTTCACGCACTTCTGTGCTAGCTTGCACCTGTTGCAAGTGAAAAAAAACTGCTGCATCATAGATGCATTATATTTGTTTTAGGGCTTCTTTGTAGGTACTTTTTTTTTGCTGAAATTCCTGGCTTTGTGGTTCAGCTCACCGACAGACCAAGAAAATAATTCTTGGTAGAAATCAGAACATTCAAAACAGACATCTTTCATCAGCTTGTCTAGACTTTGGCATATGTTCTCTTCACTAGTCTCTTCCATATGTGCTGAAGCATGTATGGTGGGTTAAACCCTGCACACAGAGCGCAGGCTAATTATTTTTCACAGGTCAACCCTGCAGTGCACCTGCCACACACACAGCCTGTCAAGTTCATCACCTAAAGTACCTATCGAACATATCTGAAGACACCTGAATCATTAAGACTTGTCAAAATACGCCCAGGGCGAAGCTGTTATATCATCATCGCTTTCCGTTAAGAAACACTTCTCTTCCAGTTCTACCTGATACTGAACATGTTTGCAAAGAAGAAGAGTGCTGATTTATTTTAGGCCAATTTATGCATCGGATTGAAATGTTGACTATATTATAGTAGAGACCGGGGCTAGTTGTCACACAAGTTGTCAAAAGTTTTTAGGTAATTACGATTTTTTTGAATGTTTTTGTCGCTTATGGTAACCAAGGATGCATTTATTTGCTCAAAAATAAATATTTTTACAATTTAAACTTTTTCTATTTGAATATATTTTAGAATGTAATTTATTCCAGTGATGTCCAAGCTGAATTTTCATCATCATTACTCCAGCCTTCAGTCACATGATCCTTCAGAAATCATTCTAATATGATGACTTGCTGCTCAAGAAACATTTCTTCTTATTATGAATGTTGAAAATGTTTTGTGGAAAACGTGATACACTACCTCTCAAAAAAAACTTTTGACTGATTATGAGGTATGTAGTCAAGTCCAATAAAGTCCAGTTGCAGAACATTTTTTATTTTCTTGTTTGGATGTTCGTTTCAAACATCTAGTTCCCATTGTGTCGCCTACATATACTGTATACTCACATATGCAAATGTGTACTAAAATTAATATGTTTAATCCTAGTGATTCATCATTTGATGTATATCTGAATTTAATTGACATTTCCAGCTGTAAACTTGAGCATTTTACACTCCATTTACAGCAATGAGCTCTAGTAATGAGCTGAAGAGATCCAGTTTTATCCCTGACCAGCGGAGGGAATGTAGGTTAGTGGTCCACTTACAGCTCTTGGGAGCAAACATCTGCTCCATTTGAGCCTGGGAAGAGGAATGGAAAATATAAAGCGTTCCTAGCGCACATGAGGCCTGTGTGCGCACAGACAACGAACTCCTTGTGTTCTGTCAGCATTTGGTTCTTAGATGGCTTGTCTGCTGGAATGTCAAGAGGACGGAAAGGAAAAGACGTTTCCTCTGAAAGGAAGTTGATACTTGTGAAGCCAAACGACTCAGCACTGAAGTAGAATCATATAAAAGCATTCACAAATGTTATACTTTGGAGGTTGTACAAATTGGATGCAAACGTAATGTAAATGCTGGTGGTGAAAAGTTACACAATGAAGTCTGTCAACACAGCGAACTGGTTAAAGATCTCGCCTCGGGATATGTAACACCCGTCTGTCTATTTGCTCTTCGTGTTGTTTTACATTTTTAATCCCATCATTTTAAACCTGGGTCACAATTTTAGACACGGCAGAGCACATGACGTAACCAACGTCTCTGGATATTTTTTGTACTTTTTGACATGAGCATTGGGCAATATCCTCGACTATGATATACAACCTCATTTCCATTTTGTCAAAGTGATTTGTTACCAGATTTTTTTTTGTCTGAACATGTAGGAACACCTGTTTGCCAAATATGTCACATTAGTGTAAATCGGTGTTCTTGAAGTACGTTCTAACAAGTAATAAAAGAAAAATTAAACTTTCGTTTTTGTATAAAATGGCGTATTTATTTAAACCGATTGGAGCAAAGACAAAGACAAAGACAAACATATACAGACAACCTACAAAATGGTACAAAAGTTAGAAACAAGCCAAGAATACAAAATTATGTGGAAACACACTGAAAACACACAGCAGATATTGCACCATTCAATTTGGGAGTAGCTTAATACCCATTTCACCCATCAACCCCTGAAATGGAAAAAAAATGGAAGCCAGTTTAATTAGCTCTGGACCAGCCTGACTGAAGAGCAACATCGCTTCCTATATGCAGTATGCATTTCATGTTCAGTCTCTATGAGGGTTCTTTGATTCCCTGTAAGTGCATGTTTGAGAATGTTCTTGTAGTATCTGAAGTAAAACACTAGGGAAAAAAACAAAACAAAACCGCAACAATTTTCACCATGACCCAACACAAACATCAAAATAAGGATGCATACAGTTCACAAAAAGTACATAGTCCCTTTTTTTAATAGGTAAATATCAGCACAGCGCACAAATTCAGCCATAAATGGTGATTAAAAACAAACATGGTTTTTGTGCCAAGGCCACAAAGATTGTTTCATTAGTCTAAACGTGTAACTAGTGACTCTAGTTTGTCTGTTAACAGCACATTTATGTAAACAAACATTCCTAAAATCACAAGTAAACGTCAGAGCATATGTTTGTCAAACTTGTGCATTATATTAGCCAAGCTTCGGTATACACTTTAAATGCAATTGATGAAAAGTGCCAATTGTCGTTAAACAAAAAACGGCCTATGCCAACAGGCCACTGTCAGAAGAGTACGAAAAAAAAAAGAATATGTCAAGAGTCTAGTTAGCTCTTAGTTGTACATATAGTAAAAGGTTCTAAACTAGTTTTGGAGTGCGGTTCTCTGTGTATCTCATAACAGTGAGAGTGGGAGGACTGATTCAGGAATGTCTTCAGGAATCTCGATGAGTGTCCTCTTCATTTGCCGCCAATGGTCTCTTTTCTCTTGCCACTTGAATCAGTGCCATGTTCAGGTTGATGCTCTCGCAGTTTCTTTCTAGCAGAAAGGCAACGTGGCATGTCAGAATCTTACACATAATGCTTTGCAGCAGGTCTTGGTCTAGGTCAGTTTCCGACATTCTTAAAACGTTTCAAGAAAATCAATGTGGTAAAGCCACTTCTTCTAAGTTGAGAAACGACAAACAATTGACAAAAAGAAAGTCTGTCATTATTCAGTTGGGAGTGGATGCAGGATTGTTGGAGTTATTTGTTGCTCTTAGTACAATGATCACCGATAAATCTTCAAGATGATTCAGTGTAATCATTCAAATAAGTGAAGAATCACATCCAAAACAAGGCTGGAGATGTTTGGACACCATTCTCGCACTTAGTGGTGTTGCGTTTAGTCCATTTTGGTGTCAAGGGCACAGTTTTACTCCGACAAATCTTGTCTGTACTCCTTTCACCAAGGATGGAGGGGGAAGGGAGTCACTCTAGATCTTCAGTGGATTTTAGGGGCCACTGAGCTGGACTCGACCTGGATTGGGAGTGTTTCCTGGTGGATATCCATCTGCGTCACCAAGATGGACGCTCGTGCCTCCTCATGGAGGAAGAACAAACCCCAGTTGAGGTTGTAGAGATAAGAGATCCCTGACAGCACTGGTCAGGTGTGGTCACTCCTTCAGCGGGATGGACAGGTATCTGGTCTCCTGTCCAAGGAGTCGCACACCTGCTCAGGATGGGGATCAACCTGTCAAGGGAGACGAACAAGGTTTCAGAATATAGGAACTCAAATGCAGTAGCAAGATACAAGCTACAAGGTCTGGTACTCAATGTACCTCAGAATACAGGGGCGGAGGCTGGAAGCGGAACTCATGGATGTAAGCATAAAGTGGTCCTTCAATCTCATCTCTCACAGCCGGGAGCTCCAAGTTGTTCTGTCGCTCCTCATCGGTGACGATTTCAGAGTAGCTTGGTGGAGCTACAAGAGTTGAGGACAAAGCCAACAATTAGACCAAAAAATACTTCTATGCTGATTGTTTAATGTTGAATGGTTGTGAAAGCATGTTTGACATCTTAATCAATGGGGCTCAATCCTACTCCTGGAGATCTGCCTTTGGATTTATTGGAGACTCTGGGAAGTAAACTCTGAAAGAAGGTGGTCCTCAAGGAGCAGGACTGAGTACCCATAATCTAAAGGGCCTGGAAACAAGTTTAGGATTTGTGTCTTACCTTCAGGTCTCTCAGGCAATCCCAACCAGCTCATAGCCATGCTGCACTGACTGCTGACGGAAGAGGTGCGACTGCCAAAGGAGTGGAGAGGAATGGTGCCAATCACCAGGGGCAGATTCAGGGTCAAGTTGACAGCTCGAGGGATGTCCACATACACCTGTTGAGAAGCAAGAGGTTAGTTGCATGGCCGATATTGACAAGCAGTTCGCCTTTTCATGAATCAAAAGGATTGTAGACTCACCATGAGTGAATATTCCACATGGATGATGCTGCAGTCCAGAATGGAAGGCGATATGGGTGGGATCTTCAGCATCTTGCCGTCCCAAGTCTCGGTCTTGCCAGAGGGTAGAGGATCTCCTCGGAGGTTAGCTACGAGTTGTTTGATCTCCTTGACCTTCCCTTTGGCAAAGAAGGTTTGCGTTTGGTAGATGGCTGCCTTTGGCACGACCACACGGGAAGAGGAGTTTTCAATCTCTGCGAAGATCTGGATAGACTCTCCTGTAAAGACAACCAACCAAATTGACTCAATCTGAACAAGCTGCAAAATCAAACAACGCTTTCATATTAGTGGTTAACTAGTGGCTAAGTGTCCATCAACAAGCAGGTTTATCATCTCACCTGGAGTGTAGCCCTTCCTCTCGATTTTGGCACTTAGTGATACAGGCCCTGATGTGCAGAACCAACAGCAAAGGGTTTTGTCCTTTGTGCCAGCCTGAGGAGACTATAGATGAAAAAAGGACAATATATGAACCTCTAAAATAATACCACCATAACTCAAGCAAACATTCAGTTTTACATTGTAAGGTGATTAGGCTTCAACTGCTTTTCTCTTACCAGTAACAATGGAGTGTTGATGTCAATGTGCTCAAAGACGGTGAACTCCTTCTTGGTTTTCATGGGCAGGAGCCATGGCCTATGAAGCTCTGCCTTCACCCAGTACCGCACGCTGCCGTGTTTGCCTTCAAAGGATGTCGCCAAAGGCCTGGAAAGTGGCATGAACAAATAATGTAAGTATTTCGGTTAATACATTATATATGTGTATAATCAGGCAAGAGAGTTACTTACGTCTGGGGCAGTTCGAAGCTGAAGGGAAACTCATGTCGCCCTGAGTGAAGAATGGTGAAGCCCTCGTCGCAGCTGTCATCATCTAAAACAAAGGAGAATAAAATTCGATATACCAATATACCATACCTGTAATATTCCTCAAGAAACCCTAAACACAAGACAAAGACAGAGATACGACCCACATTGTCTTAATGTTTCAATGAATGTAAGAACACAAGATTTTAAAACAATGTCAGCATAACAAATATTTTTTCGAACCCTTTTTAAAGTGGGAATAGAACAGCAACATAATTTGGCATAGTATGTTGTTATGCTTTTCAAAATAAAAAAGGGTGAACATATAGGCCTCGTCACATCACTAAAACCTTAAATCTAGGCACTTACAAAAAAAACAGTTAAAAATGTAATGTTCTTAATTCATAACAAAAAAAATCAATGGAATATAGGAATATTTAGCCTGAAATATGCAATTTTTTATTAACAGTTATTGTTTTTGATGTATTTTCTGATATTATATCGTTTTGGATCATTTTTTCACTTCCACCTCAGCAGTTTCAGACTGGTGTTAATAACTATGGCCATAAATAAAAACAGGAATAATTTGTCATTAACACGTTGAAGCAGTTGTTTTCATTCATTTTTATTTTTTTAAATGTATTTACGGTCTCTGTTCTTTTTATTGCCACCTCAGCAGTTCCACAGCCTGCTGTAAATAACTATGAGCCTGTCACCCAAAGGCAGCCGAGAGCTAGAGAGGACCAGACTGAACCGGCACGAGCAGCCTCTCTCAGCCGGATTTCCTCATGCATATATTACTAGTCGGCTCCTGATTGGCTGAGCCGGGGTGTCTTTCTCTTGAATACGCCCCCATGAGGAAGCCACATGTGTACTGCAATGTGGTTTAGGTGTAAAAGAAAAGGAAAGACACATTTAAAAAAAAATAGGCAAGACGCAAATAAATACAGTTTGACTTACTTTATTAGTAGAAAATACATAATTACAGAAATTCCATATTGACTTTAATGGCTGTTACAGAGTACATTTAATTCAGTTTGACAACGCACAAAAAAACATACCTCAAAAAATTACATTGCAGAATATAAACATATTACATGCATGGTGACCTAATCTTTTACAGTTGACATAACTCGTGCTAACCAGTGGCATAGGAAGCGAATTCATTCGTTTTTCTAGCTGCTGTAGTTTTTCTATTACAAATAACTTGGCCCCAAATACTTTTAACAAATGCAGAATGATGCATAAGGTGAAGAATGAAAATATAACATTTGAATAAACTTTCAGTCAGTCCTGCATTGTTGCGAATAAGTTGAGTCGCAGTCTTGACACTTGGGCAAAGATATGATATCACCGGAGGGGGCACACGAGCACTTCCACCAATCAGCGAAGAGATAGGATTGACTTCAACCAATCAGCGAGCAGAGGCTCGGTCCGCACAACCCCCACCTCTCCACCAGTTTCTGAACAGGTTTAAACCGCTTCTAACAAAGGCTACAAACTTACAAGAACCGTCTATGAAAGAAACTGTAAGGTATAATTTAAAAAACACATGTCACGATATGATTACAAAGTGAATATGAAAATCGCTAATTGTAGATATCGAAGAAAACATTTACAGTAAACGATGAACTAGTTGTTTTGGACACAAGGGCTTGTTGTTTATAAGCTCGCGTGCTCTAACAAACAACTTCATTTGAACATTAATTCAGCTGGGATACTTTTAAAACGATTAAATGTCTAATTCAAGATGTTCGTTTTTTTAAATGATTTCTAATATTACTGAAACTCGTTAAGAGCAAGGAAGACGTTTCAACCAAGCATCATCTGCTAGGGTTCATAAAGATAGCTTTCATTTCTCATTTGTTTCTACCTATGCCAATGGATTAAACCGTTCACAGAGTACAAACTAAAAGTGAATATGGACAGAATAGACAAGCAAGCAAACAAAAGACACAATGTAACATAAGGAGCATCTGTCACTGCAGTCCAACAAACATCTTCATCATAAATACAAAGTGCTGAATGAAAATGCTCCTTACCTCGATCATGTCCAATAAGGACGTCTCTGTGATTTAAATACTCCACTTCTTCCGTGAAATTCTGTGTGTAGGCAGTGTTGGACCCAGCATTGCGAGATTCAGTCCAGCGAACTTTCGCCAGACCCTTGGCGTGAATGTTCAGAGATTTCACGCGGATTTCTCCGGTCACTTCGACGACCACCCGACCTGAGACAAAGTCCCCGCTGGCGAAGACAGGGACATTGCTGTCATTGGGACAGTCGTAGCTGACAAAGAAGTTTTTCACCTTTCCGAGCACCATGGTGGAAATCTTACTAAGCTGTAAGATATTTAAAATAAAAAGAGCGAATCAGATGTTTTGTATGACTCATCTAAGGTTTTTTGCCGTGCAGAAAGGCTGCAGGCAGGGGTTCAGTGCTATACTTGTCTGTTAAACATTGAGTTTTGATGTAGCTGCATGTGAAGATGCAGCTGTATCTCTGCGCTCTGGCTCTGGCTCTGCTTTAATACCTCCGCTTGGTGGAAAAACAACCGGACTGCGCATGCGCAATCGATAAGGCTGCTGCTCCCTTCTTCCGCCTTCCTAGTAATCTGTCTTTACAGCCAAAGTGTTTTACTAATGAACAAGTGACCGTTTATATTATACATACATTATGATAGGATGAAATCCTACATAGTGGTGTGAAAAAAACAAACATGAAATACAAATGTGAATAGAGTATCCTAGTGAAACAAAAGAAACTGGAGGTAAATAGAAAGAATTCGGTCCGTGTAACGCTTCACAATTCAATTTGCAGGCCAAAGAAACCGGATGGAATCCAAATGCACTATAGTTCATGCGTTGTTGACATCTTATACAGAAGTGAAACTATGCTGAATTACATGTAAATTCACTTGCGTGAATGAAATCACTCATTAGACTTTATAGAACGTGATTTTAGACTGATGTAGCACGGTTTTAGAGCTAAGCTAAAATAATTTCATATGGATATTATTATTTTTTTTCCCCCATAGATGGTTGTATTGTTAAATTATGTTTTCATGTCAAGTTTTGTTTTAGTGTTTTGTGGAATCTTATCATTTCAAGCACGGGGCTTTCATAGTAACTTTCTCCTATTGCTCTTCACTGCTACCTGCCTGTTAAAGGTGGTTATTGCATATTGCAACTTCTAAATAAGGCATACTTTCATTTAAAGGGGTCATGTGATGCGATTTCAAGTTTTCCTTTCTCTTTGGAGTGTTACAAGCTGATTGTGCATAGATAAGATCCCTGAAGTTGCAAAGACTAAAGTCTCAAAACCAAAGAGATATTCTTTATAAAAGTTCAGAGTCACCCACGCCTACCTAAAACAACTCGTTCTAACACGCCCCCACATATCTACCTCACTATGTGGAAATATTAGCATAATGCACCCAAATGTGCACGCAAAAGAAAGGCGGCGTGGTTTCAGTAACCGCAGTTAGTGTTGAAGCAGCATGTCAAGGAGACGCTGTGTGTTTCTAGGCGAAAGCAAAATCACTTTATTTGGCCTTCCGAAAGTAGATGTATTTAGGAATCTTTAAGATTACTTACAACAGAACAGCAATGCATTTTATGGACGACCGTTTCGTGAACCTAGGAGAGGAGGTAATTCTGACTTTGCTATGACAATCTGGCGCTTCTGAATCAGCTACTGTTTTGTTATTAGTTTAAGTATTTGCTATTGACTGTTCAAATGCGGAGTTTTGCGCATCTTGTGTGTGTGTGTGTGTATGTGTGTGTAATGGTTTATATATCCTGGTGAGGACTTAAACCTGACTACACACAGACTCATGGGGACTCGTGTCACGGTGGGGACATAAATTGTGGTCCCCACGGGTACAAAAGCTTATAAATCATACAGAATTAAGTTTTTTGAAAATCTAAAAATGCAGAAAGTTTCCTGTGAGGGGTAGGTTTAGGGGTAGGGTTGGTGTAGGGTAATAGAATATATGGTCTTTACAGACAGGAAACAAACTTTTTCGTCAGACTTGGGCAGGCAGAGCAGACTAAAACTATGTTTGTATAATGCACTGTACAAGTACAATGTAAATTGTATTCTTTTGTAAGCTAAATGCATACATGTAGATGTAAAATGTAAACATTTCAAACCAAATATATCACTCAAATATGTCACACCAAAAATCATAACATTCCGGACATGTCCAAAAGAGATGCCTTCTGCAGATTTACACCAGTCACAAATAGGAGAAATAGTAGCTAATAGGAAGCTAAAATGTTACTAAATGGTGAAAAACCTAAAAGACACAATGACCAGTTACATCATCTAAAATACAGTTTCCTTGAACCTGAAACTTGCATGTAAAAGTCCATATTATTTGTCAAATACTCAACAGCAGATGGCAGCAAAGCTCTATTCAAACTTGTGAACTTGATACATTATTTAAAAGTACCAACATGCATTAAACCACAACTGTTAGAGACATGCTAAAAATAATAATACATTTAAATTACTCCCAACTATTGCATGGTCCATGGAGGTGTAATATGGACACTACATATGTCATTTCCAAAGACAGTATTTTAATTTTCCCATGTTTTACAGCACAAACTCAAAAAGGTAAAGCATATATTCTTTTGCAAAGAAATCTGGAGCACAAAACCCCATTCGGTTATGAGTATAAAGATTCCGGAACAATTTCGCCAAGTAATTGATTCTATTCAGATCAATTCTCATTGGATGACCATTATAGCTCAAGACAAAGACCCGTTCAGGCAAAGTCCTGTCATACTAAAACAGTGGCCATGACTGAGAAGATGGATCCATTTCTACCTTTCCCACTCTTCGTTTTATGTAATTCACTGAATGATCTTATCAATTCCATCCTCCAGAGCTGGGACAGGTCTGCTCTCTCCGGGTCAGATGTCACCGTTAGAGTTCAAAGGTCAAATTTAGTATTTCAATTCAAAACACATACAAAACTCTGATGGAAATAGGTAGATTTATTATAATGTTATTATACTGCTGGCTCTTAAATGAATGAAACATATATCTAATTATAATTAAAAAATTACAATTACAATTCTATTGAAGTGAGGCATCCACACATACTGACTAAATATAGGCGAATCAATTTTACATCACTTATAGTTCTGCCAATTAATTTTAATCTATATCACCAATTAATTTTATAACTTTTAATTTATTATAATTCATTTACTAGGTTCAGTGCCTTGCCAAAGCATAATGCTTCCTTCCTTAGGCTGGTAAAATGTGTGTGTGTGTTTAAGAGCCATGATGTAATGTGAAGACTCAAGTCTTTCCCACACTTGGAGAGGGATCCCTGACAGCCTGGGAAACTAAAAGCTTCCATCTGTTCAACAGGTCAACAGAGGGTCCTGTGACCTTTGACACTGATTTGTCCCCCAGTAAACATGAAGGACCAAGCTGTTGACAGAGCGGTAAACGATACAGACCAGTTCTGTGTAATCTCATCTGAGTCAGACTTATCCCATATTCTGTTGACAGGTCGTACATCTAATTGGTCAACGAAGGGGGAATAAGAACATATAGCAATGAAACACCTTCCTTAAACCCGGATAAAGGGCCTGTATTTGCAGGGTCTATTCCCCAGTGGAGTGACAGGTGAGGTAAAACACTTGAATTGAAATGAAGAAGAGACCAATTCATTCTTACCTTTACAGTCCGAAACATCCATTCTGGAAAACTTGACTGTACAGTCGGCAATATATAATATGTGGATGCACAATGCTAGAGACATCATGTAAACACGTCGCTTGCTGCGTTCCTCCAATCAGTAACACTGACACTGCAAATATGCAAATAAGGACTTTAACCCAGGTTTAGGAATGTGCAGTGTGAAATGGCTTCTTATGAATACCCAGGATTAACTTTTAACCCTGGGTAAAGTATAAGCAGTGTGAAACGTGAAATGAGATAACCCAGGATTCCATTTACCCGGGGTTTAGAATGACCTAGGGTTAACTATTTCAAGTGTGAAAAGCCCTATAGTTTCACACTGCATACGTTTGCCCCTGCAATGCACGGTTTCATAACCCTAGGTAAAAAGCGGTGCTAATCATGCTTCCAAATTACAAATGTGAAACATACCTTTACCCAGGGTTAAAAGTGGGGTTTAGAACGACGCACAGAGTGAAAAGTGCTTTCATTTTGGAGAAAGAAGAAACTGCTTTGTTCTTTCATTTATAGTATGAAAAGTCCAATCTGGAAAAACTTGATAGTACAGTCTGGAATATATAATACCCTATGAGAATGTGCCTTTATATAAACAGGTCTCCTGCTGCATTCGTCCAATCAATGAGAACGTTAACTCAGGGTTTAGGATTTATTCAACTTTAATGTTCAAATGTTAGTGAGATGAAGAAAAATAAAAAGCTTTTATATATCAAACTGCATATGTAATGGACAACAATTACACTCACTTTGGTATCTCTTTTGGAGGCATCTTATGTTAAACAGCTCCATATTTAATGAAGCACATACAAAAGACCTGAACCGGAAGTGATGCAACCTGTTTTACGCAATATAGAAATGTGTTGCTCATAACCCTATTAGAACAGAACTATTTCAAGTGTGAAAAGCTCTTGACTGTGTTTAATGGTGGTATGTTAAGGTCTTAATCCTATATGGAAACTCTTTAAATGGTAGTCAATGACCCTCATATGTAGACGATCAATACTCTGGTATACTGAATGAGTTACATCTGGGATTGTGACATACAGATCAAGGGCCGTAATGGAGGCCCTGAATTGCTTTGTATCATCCAGGTGTGCTTTCACACCTGCAGATGTGCTGCAGTACATTCAGTCTCTCAGAGATCCAGCTGCATGCATTTGGCCTCCAAATAGCTCAGTCCTTCCAGAGGTCACGAAGGTCACACATCTGCATGTGAAATGCGATGGCCTTTGACACCACCCGCTGCCCCTGAGCCTCTGTGGCCCTTTTGTTACATAAAGTGCCAGTGCTGGTGTCAACTGCTGCGATTTAGGTACCTGATATTTGCCTGGACTCACTGAACACAAGTTATTTTATGATCCTAGTGCAAAAATCTATTATAATATTTATTTATGATATAATATTTATATATTATTTATATTAATATACAGGTGCATCTCAATAAATTAGAATGTCGTGGAAAAGTTCATTTATTTCAGTAATTCAACTCAAATTGTGAAACTCGTGTATTAAATAAATTCAATGCACACAGACTGAAGTAGTTTAAGTCTTTGGTTCTTTTAATTGTGGTGATTTTGGCTCACATTTCACAAAAACCCACCAATTCACTATCTCAACAAATTAGAATACTTCATAAGA
>NW_015505289.1:2101528-2143887 GCF_001515645.1 Sinocyclocheilus grahami | reverse complement strand
GTGTGTGTATATATATATATATATATATTACTTGATTTTGTTTGACAGATTAGTACAGAGCTGGTAATCCTGGCAAAAATGTGTACAAAAATTAAGATAATAATGTTTAAATATCATTCTTGTTTTTGCAGTAGTGACCCTTCTTTTGACCTTTGACCCTGGGCTTTGTCCTTGTTTTTGCTCATTGTATCGCTTTGACCCTTTAACCTGCGGCTCCTACAACCTGTTCACAAATATGCCACCGATCACATGACTCTGCTCCATCCCGAGTCTTGAGGTTCATCAGCAACTCAAAGCAAAACGTTGACCCTTGAACTCACTGAATTATGCATGAAAAGAATAGTTGCTACTGAAAGTGCAATCACTGTTGTTAATAATATTTTTAGAATAGCTGCTCCTATAAATACCTTGGTTGTTTATACAGTACATAAGGTAAGACACTGCAGGTAAATATGAAAAAAAACAAAAACTAATAGATATCACCACACTTTGACAGTACATTAAGACAATTGTTTTGTTTGACATGTTTTCTGAAATGTTGTTTAAATATGCAAATGAAGCATTATCTAATTAAATATGCGCTAATTTGCGTTTATTTCCAGAAAAGAAATCTAAACAGTATTGGCCAGTTTCAAAAAAAATTTTTTTTCACATATTAAAGGTTTTGTACAGAGGGGATTTTGGATTTCTCTTTTTTTTCACTCATAAATCATAAACCAGAAAAGCTGTCAGCTAGAAAACAAGAATAAACTTTCACCATACTATTAGTATCAAAATGTTATATAAATCAGGTAAATGAAAAACCTCTGTAAAAACCTTCAGAAAATAGATCATAATAAAACTGTAAAGTCTGATGTGCTACTGAAATAAAGATTTCTGACAAGTCATGGAAGCAATATAGGCCAAAATATCAAAATTAACTAGTGCCTGGCAAAAAAAGTTAATACAAATATTGTAGTGTCTTAAAATAAATATATAAAATATATAATATAAAATATTATTTTTAAGTAATACAATTAAAAGGTATTAAATCAATCTAATAAAAAAAAAAAAAAAAAAAAAAAAAAAAAAATATATATATATATATATATAATATTATATATTAAAGAACTGGACTTTAATATAACATTTTTTTTCTTTTCACACTAGGTGGCAGTCCTTCTATTTTTCTACACTCGTGAGCATTAGATTAAATTACAGTACTAATCAATTGCAAAAATGCTAAATGATCTACACTGATTATCAGATTGGAGAATTAATTCAATAAAGATAGTGGTAAAGATAAAAAGCACAACCTACCTTTTGAACAGTTCCATGTTAAATCCTGTTCTTATCCAATATGAGAAAGAAATACAAATACATAAAAGTCTCAGTGTTTGCTAAAAGTGACTTGAAGCACATAATTGCATCCAGCCGCCTTTGGAAGGATGTGAGCTAAATGGCCAATCAAACAGAGCTTCCGTGCTTAAAGGAGCCGCCCACTTCTGTGCTTTAATACCTGATGGGGTCCATAATACAGACCATTCAATGGACCACCACCGAAGCGCGTAAGACCAAGTGAAGGTGTGGTCATTTGGATCAGCATCATGTTAAAGTTGAGTCCGTTCAGCTCTGTTCTCACGTATACTCCTGTTTTTAGTTAAAGCTGAAGTCTTCCATCCTCATGTCAATCATGCCAACAGAAGGCTGCGCTACGCCTCGTCTTTGCTCTCCTCGGATCTGATTCATTTGGGGTTTCCGATTGTCCCTTTTACGCACGAAGTCACCACCAGCACGGAGTTCCGGCGTGATTGTTTTATATCCAATCTGACTGTCTGATCTTGTTGGACACATATATCCAGTCTCATCGATGCGCTTTCCATATCAATTGGTTCTTCTGCATGGATAAAACACGACCGGCCTTCTTCATCTTGAATAATTCTGGAGAAGACGCGTAAAAGGTTCGCAGTCCAGCCATGGCCATGGTGGTGAGCGTGTGGAGAGATCCGCAGGAGGAACTGGCACCGGCAGGATCTCTGGATGATCAGAGCGGACCGGGGGGAGACCACCACAATCACCACCGCATGAGCGCAGCCGCGCACTCTCCAAACACCGGACTGCCTTCCGCGGAGGATAAAGGACAGAACTCAGCGCAGAACCAGCAGCACATTGAATGCGTGGTTTGCGGGGATAAATCCAGCGGGAAGCATTACGGACAGTTCACCTGTGAGGGATGCAAAAGTTTCTTCAAGCGGAGCGTTCGGCGGAACTTAACCTACACGTGCCGTGCTAACAGAAGCTGCCCCGTGGACCAGCACCACAGGAACCAGTGCCAGTACTGCCGCCTGAAGAAATGCCTAAAAGTGGGCATGAGACGCGAAGGTGAGTGTGCAGTGGATTTTGTCATTTGTAGCCTATACATAAACATGCATTTAAAAAGAAATAGAAAAAGAAAAAGAAAGAAAGAGATTATATATACAGAGAGGTTTTTAAAGAGGTGTTTTTTCATATTATAAAATGAATATAACATAACATTAATGCATTTTATATAGCTTGCATACTGTATAACTCAAGGCCAAAAGCAATACAATTTAAGGATTTAGCTTTTGAATATAAAACTACAATTAAAAAGCATTTTAAAATTATTCTGCATGTAATAATATAACCTTATTTATAGATAAGATAGATAGATAGATAGATAGATAGATAGATAGATAGATAGATAGATAGATAGATAGATTGCCGTGCTAACAGAAGCTGCCCCGTGGACCAGCACCACAGGAACCAGTGCCAGTACTGCCGGCTGAAGAAATGCCTAAAAGTGGGCATGAGACGCGAAGGTGAGTGTGCAGTGGATTTTGTCATTTGTAGCCTATACATAAACATGCATTTAAAAGAAATAGAAAAAGAAAAAGAAAAAGAAAGAAAGAGATTATATATACAGAGAGGTTTTTAAAGAGGTGTTTTTTCATATTATAAAATGAATATAACATAACATTAATGCATTTTATATAGCTTGCATACTGTATAACTCAAGGCCAAAAGCAATACAATTTAAGGATTTAGCTTTTGAATATAAAACTACAATTAAAAAGCATTTTAAAATTATTCTGCATGTAATAATATAACCTTATTTATAGATAAGATAGATAGATAGATAGATAGATAGATAGATAGATAGATAGATAGATAGATAGATAGATTTCTATGCACATTTCTTCTCCATCTATTTCTGTTTTGATAGCGGTTCAGCGAGGAAGAATGCCGCCGAACCATCCAAACCCGAGCCATTACGCGCTGACCAATGCAGATCCGCTGAATGGCCAATGCTACCTATCCGGATACATATCTCTCCTGCTTCGGGCCGAGCCATATCCAGCCTCCAGATATGGAAACCAGTGCATGCAGTCGGGTAACATCATGGGCATTGAAAACATCTGCGAGCTGGCGGCCCGTTTGCTCTTCAGCGCGGTGGAATGGGCCAGGAACATCCCTTTCTTTCCTGATCTCCAAATCACGGATCAGGTGTCTCTTCTGAGACTCACCTGGAGCGAACTTTTCGTGCTGAACGCTGCGCAGTGTTCCATGCCTCTCCACGTGGCTCCTCTCCTCGCCGCCGCTGGGCTTCACGCGTCCCCGATGTCCGCGGACCGGGTCGTGGCCTTCATGGATCATATCCGATTCTTCCAGGAGCAGGTGGAGAAACTGAAGGCCCTGCAGGTGGACTCCGCCGAATACAGCTGTGCCAAAGCAATAGTGCTGTTCACATCAGGTAGGCCCGAATCGTTCAAGATCAAGTAATGTACAGTTTAATGAGCTTGTCTATAACATAATCCTATTTGTTCCGCAAAGTTTGTTTCAATCTGTCAAAAATACCATCTGCGCACATTCAGATTAAAGGCGTGTAGGTTGAATGGTAGTTCCATATAATTTTGGATAAGAATATAAAATCAGCATTACTCAGTAATAATAGTTAAATTAGATCATGTTTGACAAGTTACATCTGTGCACATTATATATATATTTATTATATACATAATGTGCACATTATATATATAATATATATATATTTAAGCAACATTAATATTTGAGGTTTAAATGTTCATTTGAAAAGTTCCTTTGTTGTGGCAAAGTAATTAAAAAAAAAGTAGGCCTACAAATATTAAATGTATTGTCCTTCAGAACTGAGCATAGGCCTATAAATGTATGAACTGCTTTCATAATTTAAAACAATTAGCAAAGTGCGGTCTATATTAGATGGAAATGTTACACAACCCCATCCCCCATTAAGACTTGAATCCCGTCAAAAAGGGTCAAAATCAAACGGCCTTCTCAAATATAATTAGGCTACGTTTTCACAACATTTAAACAACGTTCAAACAACGTTTAGCCTACGTAACCAAAGTTCGAGTCCAAGTTTTAAGCAGAGCGCGCTAAACAGAAACTCGCTAAGACTAGGGCGTTACTACACTCTAAAAATGCTGGGTTAAATACAACCCAGTGCTGGGTAAAATAGGGACAAACCCAGCAGTTGGGTTGTTTTGACCCAGTGGTTGGGTTACTACCCAGAAGGTTGGGTTAAACATTTAACCCAACCGCTGGGTCAAAACAGCCCAATTGCTGGGTTTGTCCCTATTTTACCCAGCACTAGGTTGTGTTTAACCCAGCATTTTTTAGAGCGTATAGCAACAGTACGCCGACATTGGAGTACACGGGCTTTTCGCTTCAGTAATAGGACTCATGGACAAAACAGATGTAGTTTTATTTTTAATTGTATTATAAATGTACACACCTCAAATATAAATAAAATGTTTTGTATTGATAGAAAAAGGGACCCTTTAAAAGTCACACGCTGATGTTTGTTTTTACTAAAGTATAACCCGTTTTGAAGAACAGTGAAATATTCCAAAAAGAAAAAAGTGTGTCCCAAACTGTTATTTTGAGGAGTTTCCTCTTATTATTGTTTTAATTACTCTCTAAGAAGTTTCTATTAAACTTTTTGAATATATCCTATACAAACAACGCAGCATTCAGAGCTTAATTCGTTTCGTTAATTCGTTGCATCCATGCGTATTTAATCGTAAATAATGAGAAACATTAAGAAATGAAGCTGAGATGTAGCCTACATTCGTTTAACGTGGCTAATGCTTTCTTGAATGAAAAATAGTTGTCTACTGACTTAATTTAGGTTGTGGGTCAAACTCCTTTGACTGAGACAATCCGATTTTCAAATGAATTAATTCTGTGTTTCACTAAGAAAAGAAATGAATGCAAACGCTTTATATTGTACGATTGCAGTTTTTCTGAACCATGTTAAATATAGTGCATATTTACACTGAAGATTTATGTAAACATGTCAGAGATGTTATTCTTTTGAATGATGCGTGTTTAATGGCTATATTCATTTTGTATGCAGATGCATGCGGCCTTTCAGACGTGCCGCACATAGAAGGTCTTCAGGAGAAATCTCAGTGTGCTCTGGAGGAGTATGTGAGGAGTCAGTACCCGAACCAGCCCACACGCTTCGGCAAGCTTCTGCTGAGACTCCCCGCGCTCCGGATGGTGTCCTCCTCCGTCATAGAACAGATTTTCTTCGTTCGACTTGTGGGTAAAACGCCCATTGAGACGCTCATCAGGGATATGCTGCTATCTGGGAGCAGTTTCAACTGGCCTTACATGTCAATTCAGTGAGAGGAAGATGAAGATGGGGACATTTGGTGAGCATTTACAGACATAAAAAACTAAACAGTCACAGAGGATGCAGAAACTCTTAAGTGTCGGTTTATATAGAAATTATGAAATGTGAAAATGTGAAGATATCTACTTTCTTTCTCCTGATCTTTTAGCAGTAAACCATGACATGTGACATAAAAATACTTAATAAAATAACTTTTGATTCATTTCTTCAGTGTAACTGTCCATTTTAAATGCAAATGTATGCAAATGTAAAAAATAACTGGTGTTACCATAAAAACGGTAAACAACAAAAAATATTTTTTTGTTTTAAGCGGAGACAATGGATTTAACAATTATTTATTTTGCTGTATTTATTTTCCTGCTCATGTACATATGATCGAAACAGTCAACCACAGCACTTAAGGTTATACTTTTCTGAGGCTCGACAAGAAATATTATTGGTGTGTTTTCCAACATTTATCTCGGTATAAAATGTTACACTTCAAACCTGCAGATGATTTTTTTTGGGCTGTCAGGGTGGGCGATGGGGGGGCTGTTGGATTTGATGTACGATGCAACATTTGATTAAACAGTTTTCATTAATCATTTCGTGCGTAAATGTGCTTTTGTTTGTACTTTTGCTAATAAAGATAGTTTTCATAACTTTGAGAAAACCAACTGATGTTCATTTTCGTAAAGCTGCGGTCTTGTCATGCTTGAACAGCGCTACTGTTTTAAAATAGTTTGATATCTTTTATAGAAACTGTTGAAGTAAAGAAACTAAAACAATACTCCCTTAAAGTAGGAGATCATTTTAGCTACAAAACGTTTTTTTCTAAATCTATATTATATTATATCATAGGCTATTCATCACTGTGGCTTTAAATATTTACACAAAATTTATTATTGGCTTAAAAATGGCTATATAGTAATTTAATTCACATGCAGTTTAACACGCAAAGCAACACAATACGCAGTAGTTTATCATTAGATAAGCTATAGGTTTATTAATTAATTTTGCATGGATTAAAACTTAGGTAGTATTAAATAGAACTCCATACTGGGAATTTTATTGACGTTCATATGCCATAGTTAGACGAAACATTTATTTGCTTTCAGCAAGGTCATAAAATAGGCTACTATAGCCTATACATTTATAAAATATAAAACATTCGTGGGAAAGTTAAATTTGAATCGAGTCAGAAATATATATTCGCAGTGTCATATCTTGTAAATATAAATAAATAAAATGCCACTTTTTAAAATAGGTAGGCTAACTCGCATATCTGGACGAGTTTTGAATATGAAAAAAGATAGATCGTTTGGGCTGTAAAGGCTTATGTTGATCAGAAACATTGTAATTTTATCTGATGGAGACAGACAAAACTGTTCTTAATTCCCAGACCTATGATAACCTGGACATGTGAGATGTGTTTTGTTGTAAGAAATCACTCAGATCAGCCTTCAAACAAACCAGATTCATTTGAATTGGACAGCACATGTGCTGGATTTCGATATTGCCATATCTCATATCTCTGCTTGTTCATCTTTTATATTCCAGATACAGGCAGCAAAGCTACGTTTTTATTTATGATGGTGTATAAATCTATTATGTTTTATATATAATGCATAATACTTGTGCACTGATATCTTTGCAATATTGAAGAAGTAGCTTAATAAAGGCTAAGTAAAACATGCTTTTTTTCTGACCAACTTACTTTTTTCAGCAAGCGTTTTCTTTCAAATGAAAGCTCCAGTCGAGAAAATTAAAGACGAAGCGTATATAAAAAAGAAAAAAAATGATTACAATAAAAAATTGCCCATAACACGTAAAACTGATTATGTTGTATAAGAAAATTATTATTATTATACAGAAATTATTTCCCAAACTTACGTTTATACACGAAATATAGTTTGTAATAATCTATCGTCACTTAATATGGACTTAATAAGGATTTATTTATAATTTATCGATTTAATTTAAACCGGTTTTTGTCTTCTGACCTTTGTGACGGTTCTTATTAGTAGGCACGCCCGTCATTCTAATTATATCGAGTATAGAAGTGCGCATGCGCGAAACGAAACTGGCCTTTCAGAATTTTTAGTCGGTCTACTGAAAATTACCAGCAAGCAGCACAAATATTTGGATGGATTTCATATTGTAGCTTCTCTAAATCAGGCTACAAAATCACAGTAGTTTTTAATCAGGTTGTTGAAGCGTTGCATTTATTTTTTATCCGTGTGTGGATTTACTGTCCTCAGGAGTGAGGTAAACCTGACAAAACCTCTTTTAGGAGACATCTGCTTTTCTTAAGTTTCTAGAAAAAAATCATTTTAGGCAGCCTGTAAGTCAATAAGCTTTATATAAAAACAACAGAAGTCTATGGCATCCCCCCAGTTATAAGAAAACAGTGTGTTGAGCCTGACAGCCAGAGTCTCTAGTTATTGTGAACTCCGTGACCCCATCATGTGTGGATCTCCTCCTGAGCTGAGGTGTATCATGAACTCCTGGCATCTCAGATGAATTGCTGACACCGTGCCTGGGTTTGCCATGACCCCGGCGGTGCCTGGGGACCCGTGAGGAGAACTGGAGCTCGGAATAAAGCACAGGCTCGTCCACAGGGGGATTCCTGATGGCCACGAGGAGGGTCTGTGTTGGACATTTGTATCATAGGATACGTGCTCAGATCAAGGGTACAGCTGTTAGAGGAAACTCTGTCTAAGCAGCTAGTGTGGAAATGCAAACATAGACATTGTGAAGAAAATATTGATAAGAAAGCTATTGTTTATCACTGCAAAAGTGATATGCTGCAAATATGGATAAAAACGTGCATGTAAATATGGGCGGCCCCACTGCAGGCCTTCCTTTCATGCATGGGCAGTAATATAGTTTTACTGGATTATCAACCTGTAAAGAAACTGCATAACAATCTGGAGATGGGAGTGCTGTCTAACTGAATCATGTTAGGGTCACCTTTAGGGTCCTGGATCCTTAGTAATGGACAATAGGCATCCTGGAATGGAAATTGAAGGGAACTCCAAACCCGGTTTAAGATTTTAATCCAGTCTGTATTCTTTGTCTCGGCATAATTAGCTCACTTGCATCCAGGTACTATATTTCAAGTGGATTTGAAGTAGCTAGAAAGATGGCAGATTAGATTCACAGCCAATTGTCAATTGAGAATGGCTTTTAAATTCCAGTTCAATTCCTGAATTCCTGTGTGAAACAGCACAACTGTTTTCAACATTGATAATAATAAGAAATGTTTCTTGAGCTCAAATCAGCATATTAAAATGATTTCTGTAAAAATGGCATAATAGGGGCACTTTAAGATGTGCATAAATAGTGTTTTGAATTCTAAATAAAATTCAGAACATTCAAAAATGGCACCTTTTGAATTCTGTAATTTGTGTGTATCCAAGCATTGTATTCAAACAATCAATTTTATAAGAAGTTGCACAGTTACGCATCAACATGGACAAAACTGCCACTGATTTCTGAAAGTTGTATAATGAAATGTAATATAATATAATATGCAAAAATAGTGCTCTGCAGTTTAAAATGATAATGATAACTGGGTCATTTTTGTTATGCAGCAACTTTAAAATTCTGTAACCTAAAAATTAAAATTAATATGCTTGTGTTTAACCAAGTATTTCTACAGTATGAAAGCACACAAACTCACAGAATTCTGGTAACAAATCCATTGGTAACACGTCCTGATGCTTCTGCTGTTGATTTGCCACCAAAATGATGTCACTTCCTGGAGAGATGATGTCATACATTTAGTAAAGCTATTTAACAAAAGACTAAACAGCTTAAATTCTGGCTAATTAATAGTCAAGTCACCTTTATTTATATAGCGCTTTTAACAATACAGATTGTGACAAAGCAACTGAACAGCATTAATTAGGAAAATAGTGTGTCAATAATGCAAAATGACAATAGTAAACACTCATTTTTCAGTTAAAGAGTGCAGCCTCCCGAACAATGTAATGTAGGTTATTCCAGAGTTTGGGCGCTAAATAGGAAAAGGATCTGCCGCCCGCAGTTGATTTTGATATTCTAGGTATTATCAAATGGCCAGAGTTTTGAGAACGCAGCGGACGTGGAGGACTGTAACGTAACAAGAGCTCGTTCAAATACTGAGGTGCTAAACCATTCAGTAATATTAACATTACTATAAATTCCCTTGTGATTTTACGTGTAACATAAAGCTTACATAATAAAATGCTGCATTTATGTATGTGACCATCTGTAAATGATTTATTTGCCAAACGACGGTAATTTTCTGCAAATCTGTGCCAGTTACGGAGAGATTCGGGTGAGCGGATCCCCAACAGCTTTGGCGCCTACGCTCTATTGCTACAAATCGTCAGTATTGCTCCATGTTCTCATTGGTTTGCTGGCATGTGTGTGATTTCATGCACAAGAAAAGCTGTCCACGAATTGCTCCAAGCGGAAAAATGCACGGCTGCTGCCAGATCTCAATTACCAAAAATCACATTGTATTTGATGCGAATCTAAAACTCTAAATCAAATTTAAAAAAAGTTTTAACTGTATATTTTCATGTTTTCTCAAGCAAAGCCAATTTTGAAAGTCCACAGAAAACATATCTTCAGATATTTTAGCATACCCTTTTAAAGAAGTCATCACTCGCCACTGGCAATGCCGTGTATTAATATTAAATACTGCACACTATAATAATCCTCCTAGTGAAGTAAACCTGGATTTCCCTGTATGCCCACCGTATTGCACAAGAACATCATCCCTAATCCGCTCCAGACGGCCTGAGGATGACATGTCTTCCAGTGGACCAATCAATCCAAGCACAAGAACATTCAGAGCGAATTAGCCTCTAGTTAGGGTCTCCACAAACCATGTGTGCTGAATATAGAGTATTTGTACAGTGTTTAAATATGCTTCAGGTACATTTGGCCACTGAAATCAATGGTTAAAAAGTAGCCCAATTCAACTGAAAAGAGTCAAATATGAATCTCCAAAATCAGTCTTTTAAAAGATGGTGTAGAGTATAATATTAAGGTAAGCATGTTGTTGGGGTCTTGCAGGGTCGTCACATCATCCCTCCCAATCTAATGCAGTCTTGTGCTCTGTGGGGTCCACGACATTTTAAACAACAGCTTGTCGGCAGCCCACTCATTAGTGTCTCAAACACGCCCACACTCGTGCACAAATGCTCAAACATCAACTCCAACTGACACCAAAGAGAAGGTGATGATAGTCTACTGTTAAAATTTAATAGCATGTTTGCTTTTGATTTAATTATGTTTCTCAATCTAAGCTGCAATCTGTCCTCATTCTCACTTTATATTTAGTACATTAGTATTACATTTTATTTTAACACATGACAAATAGACCATTTTAACACCTCTTTTTTGACATTAATTAATTTCAAAAACAAAGATCACGAAGTTCTGTGCAAACTTTTCTAATGGATTCACATTCACCTTTTCTGCTTCTCAGCACGGACATGTATTAATCCACTTTCTGCTTCTTTGAAGTCAGATCTCTTTCTAATTAAGGAAGCACTGGCCTTCAGAGGACCTCATTCTGAAGTCATGCGCTGTCTTCTATGCGACTTGACTGAGAAATACATCGGGAGTGATGCAATCCTCTTTCTCTCAGAAATAAAATGGTAGCAGTGCAAGCACCACAAAGTGCCAATTTATACCAATGTGAACACATGTTGCAGAATGTCAGAAAATGTGGCTGAAGATTGAGGAGACGTGTTGTCTCAAGAGACAACATCCCTGATTAATAAAATGCATCATCCAACCAGACTAGTTTAGACTAGTTCATTTAGATGTTACCACAAAAGAAACAATGCTTAGGTTACCTGATATATGACATTCCTATTTAAGTTCCACCAAGTTTTTATTCTCTCATTAGTCTTTTAAAGAAAAGCACTGATTTGAACAAACCACTGAGAAAAATCTGGTGTTTTAGAAATTTCATTACACTGCATATAATGCATAATATCGCTATACTATTAAAGTAAACACTATACAATACACCAAATGTCCAGTACAAGACCTGGGTTTTGAGTTGAGCTATAAAGAATGATTTTTAAAAGTTGTAGATTATTAAAAAAATTACCTTGAATTCATACAATTACAAATAATTAAAAAGAAACAGCATGTAACATAAAACATGACATTTTGAAGTACAAAGCACAGTGTCAAAAATATTTTTTCCCCAAAGTAAATAAATATTATTGGAGTACTATTTGCAAGTAAATACTATTTTAGTCTTTCCACTTCAAAATTTCACATTTAATTCAATGCGTTACTTGCTGTTCCTTAGTATATGTGAAATTTAGTAGCAATTATTAAGCTGACATTTTTCCGTGTACTCCAATAATCTACAACTTTTAAAAATCATTATTTACAGTGTATAGTTCAACTCAAAAACCCAGGTCTTGTACTGAATATTTGGATGGTATTGTAAAATGTTTACTTCATTACTGTTGCAGAATTATGCATTATATGCAGTTATATGCATATAGGTGTAATAACATTTCTAAAACACCATTTTTTTGGTTCTTTAAAACACCAGAACATGACAGTTTACTAAAGTGCTAGAGAATAAAAGGCATTTGTGGGACTTAAATAGGCATCTCATATATCATGTAACCTAAAAAATGTAAAAGAACTAGCCTAAATTAAGTCAAACACACTGGTTGGATCAACCAAACTCCATCTGGGTTCACCTATATGCTCTTTTACAAAGTCTTGATTTTGTTTTGGGGGTGTACTAGAACAGGCTCTCATACTAGGTTGTTCGAAAAACACATTATTTTTCACATATTTTACATTATTACAACACCTCTCTCCCCAGTCTGGCATGAACGGCTCGAATAGTTCCTGTATCAAATGAAGGACCACCTTCTGAAATACAAAATGTGCTGTGATTGGTTAGCTGGGCCAGTGTGTGTTGTGATTGGTTAGCTGGGCCAGTGTGTGCTGTGATTGGTTAGCTGAGCCAGTGTGTGTTGTGATTGGTTAGCTGGGCCAGTGTGTGCTGTGATTGGTTAGCTGGGCCAGTGTGTGTTTTGATTGGTTAGCTGGGCCAGTGCGTGTTGTGATTGGCAGCACTCGGCGCCTGGTTGGGAAATGTCACGCCCCTTACCATAGCCACCTGCGAGCTTCAGTGTAAATATTGCGTCAAAATCAAATCAATTTGAGCGCGATTTAAACTCGGATGATTGTAACCACTTTAAGTTCATCTGCCTTGGGGAAACTAGCGTGTCTCTGACATAGTGATAACATTCCTTGCCTTCTCTAGTGCAGCTCAACCAGGTCTCGTCCCATTCGTCGATATTTGTGATAATATGCGTTGTAGTCCAAACGAGTCATTCGTTGTAGTTTTTGAAAAGTGATTTCTGTTGAATAAAATATCTTTTGAAGTGGACTTTGAGCTTTGTAACCTTGCAGATCTTTTTTATGCTCAAACAGCAACATTACAGACTAACTAAAGTTGAAAAAGTGAAAAAGTATAATAGGACCCCTTTAAGAGTATTTCAGAGCTCCGAATGTTAACGACATCTGACCAATACAGACAATTTTGTTTTTTGGTGGAATGCGATTTATTGCTCGTTGCAAGATTCCTCAAATGCAAATGTCTGGAAGTATGCACATGTTCTGTGCTGTCAAGCTAATTCTTCCACGGGGTGTGAATATTATGCAGTCTGCTCTCTGAATGAACCTGCGCTGTCTGTTCAGCCTCCAGGCTCTCTGAAATGGATTCTGTACGTCTGAAGCAGTCGCGCCACATAAAAAAAAAGTGGGGGATTTTTTCCCTTTAAACCCATAGAGAGGTTATTATCAGAGCTTGTGCTGTTAATAGATCCGACAGACACCTACAGGCCGATCCGCCTCATTTCCCGCTTGCCTGTTTGAAGCATCAGAAATGAAATATAATGTGATTTGATATGCATTCTGCGACATGTGTCACACAGGTACGGCACTGATGTAATTCCCAGAGGAAGATTTTATATATGTTTTATGTAAAGTCAACATTATTTATGGTAAATACACATTCTTGGGCTTATTGTGAACGATTCATCGGTGCACGTTGGAAATAAATGATGGGAAGGCATTAAAGAGATCTTAACTGTGATTGTATTTGAAGGAGCTAAATGACCAGCGGTATGTCAACTCTGTGTTGTATCAGAGCTGTCAGGGCTGAACTCCAGCAGCAGTTTTCATCACACTGAGGTGAGCGGCCCAGCCGGGTCCACGGATCACTGCCAGAGGGAAACTTTGCCCTGGGCGATGCAAATGAACAGCCCTCCAACAGATCACACATGAAGGAGACAATAAAGTCATGAGGTGCCACTGTGTGTGTGTGTGAATCCACAAGACTTTGCAACACAAAATACAGTACGTTCTTATTCCAAGCACATTTAAATTAATTCAAGGTGAGTTTTAGAATATTTATAATTTTACAACCGATTGTTTTTTTATTGAAATAAGTTAGCTTTTACTAATTTGATACTTGGAAACAATTTTCACTCAGAAAAGGCTATTAATTTACAAAAATTTGACAAGAAAAAGCCTAAACATAATTACTAGTAGCTTTAAATAGAAATGTTTAAGTTAAGCTTACTTGAAAATTCCCAGTAAATTTTATTGACTCTTTGTTTGTACATTTTAATTAAGTAATGCTTATCACTGTAAAAAAAAAAGTATGCTGTTAAATAACAGTAATTTACTGCACTGAAAAAAAACAGTAAGAAATATTTACTTAATTTTTCTTTCTTTTGCAAACATATAAGTAAAACTTAAGTATTGAATTAAATAAAATCTATAAGTAAGCAAGTAAACAACAGACTGTTATCAATTTAAAATAATATGCCCACTCTATAAAATTATTACCCAAATGAACACAGAGACCTCAATACTTGGTACAACATACACAATGACGGTAACAATCAGTGGATAGTGTTTGAGTATAAATGGGTCATTTTGAGTAGAAAATTAACTCCAGATATCACAAAACAGTAAGTTACTAAACCTAACGACAAAAGCAACCATAAAACAGTGTAAATACAACTCGAAAACAGTGAAAAAGTTAACCTAAAAATGTTTTGCCCCAGTGCATGATGTGAAATACAGGATCATAAATTTGATATTTACTTAAAGAATCCTTGTAAACATAAACAATTCCAAGTCAAATATACTTATTAGTTCAAACTTTAATTTCTACAAGTTTAACTTGAGTACTAATATAGAATTTGCTTTAAAATAATAAATTCTTGCCTGAACTAAATTATTTAATGTAGAAATTACATTTGTTTTTATGTAGTATTTACTTCACCGCAAAATAATTTTTATCAGTGTACTGGTTAAAAGTCTGGAATAATTAGGATTTCTTAATGTTTTGGAAAAAAAAAAAAAGGTTGCATATATTTCTGACGGATCATGTGACACTGAAGACTGGAGTAATTATGCTGAAAATTCAGCTTTGCATCACAAAAATAAATGACATTTTAGTATATATTTAAATAGTAATCAGTTATTTGAAATTGTAATAATATTTCACAATATAACAGTTTTTACTGCATTTTTAAAAATCAAATAAATGCAGCCTTGGTGAGCATTAGACACTTCTTTTGAAAACATTAAGTTGCAATCATAATTATTCCAAACTTTTGACGAATAGAGTAAATACTTATTAAATTAAATAATTATTACTTTGCTAAGACAAGCAATACCTCTTCTTATTTAAGATTAGTGATTTGAACATACTTGTTACATCAAGAACGAAAACTGTAAAGATATGCACAATAACGTCCTGTGTATTATTAGTGTGCGCTGCAGTTTTATCAGTGTTTTGTTTTGTTTATCAGCTGGAAAAAATCGTTCTGTAAGTTATTCCAGTGATATTGCTCCGTGTTATATTTTTCATTCGTTGGGGTGTGGACTTCCATATTCTCATAGAATGAACTATTATTAACTATTAAAGTTTGCGTGTAACTCATCTTACATTAATTTCCCAAATTGTGTGACTTATTAAAGGGGTCATATGATGTGATTTCAATTTTTCCATTCTCTTTGGAGTGTTACAAGCTCTTGGTGCATGAAGAAGATCTGTAAAGTTGTAAAGACTAAAGTCTCAAATCCAAAGAGATATTCTTTATAAAAGTTCAGAGTCAGCCACACCTACCTAAAACGCCTCGTTCTAACACGCCCCCACATATCTACCTCACTATGTGGGAAGATTTGCATAACGCCGCCCAAATGTTCACGCAAAGAAAGAAGGCGTAACTTTTGATCCGTGCTGGTTGCTGAGGAAATACTACAACTTTGCGCTGTCGATTACCGGATCAGCTTTTAACCGCGGACGAAGTGGAGTCCAGCCCGGAGTCATCACATGTCCTTCCGGATGCTCCTTCATCGAAATCGCCGGCCGCGCCATTCTCAAGCCCGCTGCCTCTGCTCACTCTAACCCTCCCGCCGTTCCTCACTCTAGCCGCCGGCCTCTGCTCACTGTAGGCCGCGGTGTGTGACGCTGTTTCGTTGTGAAAGCGAAACTACTTTGTTTGGCCTTCCAAAAATAGACACGACTAGAAATCAGTGGTTAAGTTGTATTTACAACACTGTTCTAGAACAGTTTACCCCAAATATTAAGATGTGTGCAGAACATTTTATGGAGGACTGTTTCCTGATCCTGGGAGAGTAGACTACAATGCCGGATGTTCTGACTCACAGACTGTAAGTACGTCTTTTATATTTAAAGAGTTTTTATATTTTAATATTTTATATATTTAAAGCAAGTTTTTCTGGGCAGTGTAGAGTAGGGCTTGTTGTTTGTCATTTCTCCGATCACAAATGCAGACATGGTTTTATGTTTACGCGGCGCGGCGCGATGCAACGCAACGCGTAAAAAGACAGTATAAGTCATTATAATCCATAACCATGTCCCCACTGGATGCAATGAATGCCTCGTTTATAATGGGTTTTCATGTTTTTGAATCATCGCTCTGGCCTGACAGGGCATCATAGTATGGTGAGGGGCGTAACATTTCCGTTACACGCTTGAGGTATTCGGCCAATCACAACGCACTGGATAGCTGGCCAATCAGAGCACACCTCGCTTTTCAGACCGATGAGCTTTGTAAAAATCGACGCGTTTCAGAAAGGCGGGGCATAGAGGAGAAACAATAATGTACAGTATGTGGAAAATAATGTGTTTTTTGAACCTTAAACTGCATAAACACATTTCATTACACCAAATACACAAAACAATGTTCTTTTTAGCAGCATCATATGACCCCTTTAAGAAGTGTGCAGTTAATTTCCTTTTTGGACTTACAGTTTTTGTTTGGTGAATAATAAAACAGATGAACAACAACAACAACCTATAACACCCAAGAATCTCTAATCTCTAATACCCTAGCAACCACCTGTAAAGCCTAGCAACCACCTGAAGCACCCGAGCAAAGCACTCATAACAACATCTTAGCAAAGAAAGAGAAAACACTATAAAAAAAATTCAAGCACACTCCAACATTATGGATGGCAGGTTTTGCATGTGTAAGTACCACTCACGTTTTCTTCACATTTCCATTTGGAATGGCAAAAATATTAATTGCTTTCCTAAACTCACACCATTGGTTGAAACACGTTAAGAGCAATGTTCTGATTGTTCCACAGAGTCACAGTTTTTATAGTTTTCATTGGAATCAACCTTAAAAACATTTTGTGTGAGCAACAAAAAGTGGGGACGAGACTACATTCATGCACACATTCCATCATCACCAGAATGCATATTCTAGTAGGTTCACACACACACACACACACACACACACACACACATGCGCCTTTAAAATAATGTCCTGAAGGACCACCTGTTGTCCATTATTGTGAAATATTTCTGAGGCATGAATCATAAGGGTGAGTAATTAATCACATGCTGTCAGAATGGAGTGCAGGGGTCTCGTGGGAGGGTGAAGAGTCACATATGGGCAGATGGAGGTCAGAGTCACACCACACACGCCATCGACAGGTTAACATGAGAGAGAGCCAGAAAACCAGCAAGTGTGAAGACAAAAGTAAAAACAGATGAGATGAAGGGAGGTGATAAATATAGGAAAATAACAACTACTATTAATTTTTCTCGTTTCTATCTATGTATCTATGTATCTATATACACATCTTATTTTATTACACACATATACATATATATATATATATATATATCCATCCATCTATCAATCAGCATTAGTGAAGTTCACTATCTGAATCTGAAAATTAATGGATGGATATTTTGGCACCTTGATACGACACTACGAAAAACAAAGTTTTAGAAATATTTAATAAAAAATATAATGGTATTTAGTGGTTTCATACATAGATTAAGGATATATCGTAATTTCTACATTTCATTAAATGCTGTACTACACTAAGGCGAATAACTAAATCTGCAAAATGCTGACTGATCATGAGATTTAACTATTAGAAAACATTATGTTCTGTAAGATTCTTATTATATTGTTACAAAAAAAACCCACTCGGCAACATTCTAGGAAGGCTAGTTTATGGTTTGAGGTTTTGAAAAGCCTCAAATTAACCTCACATTTTTTTCATCAATTTTTTTATTAAAAAGGGAAGAATCAACCTCAAAATAACCATTAGAGAATGTTCTGTATACATTCCAATTAGGTTGTCATATACAAAAAACCTCCCTGAAACATTGTGCAACATTTATGATTACAAAAAAAAACAACAACAACAGAAAGTTCCTGGAACATTAAGTACCTGATAAAAAGAGATTACGAGAATGTTCTGTGTTTGATGGGATACCTCAGATAATTTGGTCATGAGAGAATTTGATGAGAAATGTTGGGAGTTCATAGGACTTCTGTTTGCAGATTTGGGGTTTGTCACAAATCTGAGCATTTTGAGACGTTGAGATCTCTTCTGAAAAATTCAGCGAACAAACATGAAACAACAGCGTGTGGTTCAGTATTGTTCCAATCCCAGTATCTGATTCAGATAAATCAGCTGAATTACACGTTTAAAGGTTTTGACTAATTGAAGTCGTCATAGAGCCTGAAGGCAGCGTGACGATCCTTCACTCCTCAGCAAACTCGTGCACTGTCGCCCTCTGGCTCTCTCCCCTCAAACACTACTGGCTCTCAGTCAGAGATAATTACCAGAGGCTGTAGGCTATAGCACGTCCCATTTTGATCTGTAATACAAAAGATCTGAAGCCACTGTTATGTGCTCCTTCTCTCCGTAGACACTACCAGAATATTTCAAGTGTGTTTAGAGCCGCTTCAAGCATGTTTATTCTCAACCGCATGTCCCAGAGAAGAAAGACATTTTCTCATTTAGCAAAAATTAATTCATCCTGAAAGACAATCCATAGTGAAGTGCTTCTTTCTACAGTTTTCCATGAACTTTCTTTGTGTTTATGAATACAAAACCTACAGTACACGTTACTCTGGAATGCACTTTTAAGAATAAAGGTTCTTTATTAGCATTGATGGTTCATTGAAGAACCTTCAACATCCATGGAAACTTTCCATTGCACAAAAGTTTCTGTATAATGAAAAAAGGTTCTTCAGAATTTTTAAATGTTCGCACTAAAAAATATGGTTAATTTAAGAAATAATCACTGAAATGTTCTTTGGGGAACCCAAAATGGTTCTTCTGTGGCATTCACTCTTAAAAATAAAGGATCAAAAAGGGGGTTTTCTTCGCAATGTTATAGAAGAAACTTTTTGGTTCCCCAAAGAACCTTTCAGTGAACAGTTCTTAAAAGAACCACTTTTCTTAGTGTGAAGAACATTTCAACTATCTAAAGTAACTTTTTCCACTATAAAGAACTCTGTAAGGTTCTATGAATGTTAACAGTTCATCAATGCATTTTTTTTGTTGTTAAAGAATGCATATAAAATAAATCAACATAATAATGCAATACGGTTGATTGTGTGTTTCCTTTCTTCTGTAAATTATTTTATTTGTTTTATTTATTTGCAATTTAAATAATTCATGTCTGTAGCAAAAACAATCTACAATCTATAAAAAAGTAATATTACACTCTAAAAAATGCTGGGTTAAATACAACCCAGTGCTAACACCACTAATTATTATACACATCAAATGACTGTATATTCTGTAATATTTTACCCAATTATGAACTATCAAAAAAAAAAAATTGTTTTGAATCCGTTATATGGTTCACTCATAATGCATTTCATATCATAAAGATACAATGATTTGCCCCAGAATGCGACAGCATTTCATATGTCTGAACCTCTGAATCTTTAAAAAACACCACTAATTATTATACACATCAAATGACTGTATATTCTGTAATATTTTACCCAATTATGAGCTATCAAAAAAAAAATTAGTTTTGAATCCGTTATATGGTTCACTCATAATGCACTTCATATCATAAAGATACAATGATTTGCCCCAGAATGCGACAGCATTTCATATGTCTGAACCTCTGAATGACCCACTTAAAGTGGCACTGATGCCATTAATACTTTCTCAGGTCATGGCACCTTAGGATATTCAAAACACTCAAAGAGAAAGAAAGAGAGCAAGAAACAGAGAGAAATCTTGTGTGTCTCTCAGGAATGCCCTCTATATTAAATCTATAATAGAGTCGACTGCCATTGGCTATATCTAAAACACGCTCATTTTCCTGCGAACCTCAATATCCATGGGAAAACACTTTTCTCCCAATGGAGAAATCCAGCTTTAAATAGGAAAAATAATCTAAAGTTTTAGTTTAAATCAATTCACGGTTTAGCATGGAAAAATGTTAATAATTGATTAAAACATTTAAGCAAATTGGCATATTATGCATTCTTTTTACCATAACATGTTCAGAAATTTTACTTTTTAGCTTTTTCCCATTATTCTCAGTGGCAAATCTCATTACTGTAATACAGTATTGTTTTAGTATCATTGAGATACTGTTTTAATTAATATTTTGAATACGTTTTTAATTTGATATTTTCCATTTTCATTTTGTTGTGTTTTTGTCATTTTTTGTAGATATATATAAATGTCTTTTTAGTTTATTATTCATTTTTTATTTCAGTTTCATTTTTAGTTATTTTAGTACATCAAGGTCAACTAAATTAAAATGAGAAATGTTTTTTTTATTTTATAACAATTTTTTTTATTTTCAGTTTTAGTTTTAGTTCCCTAACTATAATAAACCTGCTGTAATACTGTTTTGGGGGAAAATAAAGATTTTTCTTTTATTAGAATACATATGAATTATTCTGTGAAGACACACTTCAATGATGCATATTTTACAATTCAAATAATATATCTTTTACAGTAATGCGAATGAGGTTTTATCGTGGGGTAATGAAAATTGGGGGTATTATTTGACATTAATTGACAATAATGAAAACATTAAAAATAATATTAGCTTTAAAATGGGCTTTATTTGTTTTTTACGCAAAATATAATTTCTTGTTTTTCAATTTTGGGGTAAAATATTAGCCGGTCTGACAGAATTTTTGAAATTCACCCATTTATTAAATTTAAAAGTCCATATGTTCAAGAAGAATAATACTTAAGTTAATAAGTAAACAAACATTTTTAAATGTCACATCACAGCATCAACTAGAAACTAAACACAATAATGACATAAAATAGGGCAAAATTAGCTGTGAAGGCACAACAAATTAGTCATGCATTGGGGTTTCTGTGTTCTGTGATTTCATTGGCCCGTTGATGAACCAATGAAATGAAAAAGAGCTTCCATGCTCCTGCTCTGCCTTTCCAGTCACGTCTCAGCGTGGCATCTGGAGTGTTGTGGCAGGGTCAATGTCAGCGAAACGGCTCGAAACTCAACACAAGCAATCAGTTTACCAGAGAGATGCTAACTCTGTGATGAGAAGAGAGGGGGCGCATCAAACTACGGCTAATTAGCCACTAGCATGCTTTCTTTAATAATGCAGCCTTAAAAAAAAACAGGAGGACCACACACACACTCATGTTCACATACAGTGGGGTTCACGCTCATTCAAGTCTCGTTGGGCCCCAAAGCTCCACAGCACCAGCAGAAGGAGTCCTGGCAACTTACGAACAATGGTAATGAATAGAGAGCGAGCATTTTGTTTGTGCAAATATTCTGAATTTGTGACGAGGGAGTTGTCAAACGACAACCATCACGCTTGTGGCTGTATGTCAGGCGCAGTATTCACTCAGGGGTGGACTGACAAAAGGCCCCGTCTCATTACACAGAAGCTGTGCGCTGGTTGGCTCCATGCATCCACCGCTGGGGCCAGTGTGGGTTCCTGTGGGACCGGCATCTGCATACTGACAGCTGGCCCTGAGCTCCAGGGAGTGTGTGACGTCTATGATCCCTGGAGCTCGGTACTGTACGGCTGCATATGCAGACAATACACAGACCTCCCTTGAGCTCTATGAAATAGTTACATTTTGCAAGAAAAAAGTTCTTTATGTTCATATATCTATTTATGTATTAATTATCTAATAAGCGTTTGTAAAATTCTATAAAAAATTTCTAAAATATTAGTTAAAACTGTTACAATAGATTAAAAAAATGTATGATTAAAGTTTTATAGGAAAATGTTTAAAAATACACTATAATATATAGAAAATATAAATAATGTCCAAAGTTAAACATTTTTTTTAACTTAAAAGACATATAAAATATATTATTTTAAGATCTCAAAAGATCTTATGATTGATTTTATTTTAAAATAGCGATGATGTCTTCATGTGAAGGTTGACTTACATGGTTTGTAGCCTGTACATATTTATAATACATAAATAGCTAAAAAGTTACACAAATGAAAAACATTATAAATATAAATATAAATAATGTCTGAAGGTTTTTTAGTACTTAAAATTCTACCCAGAGAAATATAAAAACTTCTTATCTTAAGATCTAAAAAAAAGTTTTGATATATTTTTCGATTTTATAAAATAGCAACATCATCGTTTGATGTGTTGACTTACATGGTATGTAGCCTGTACAGATATTAAATATAGTAAAAAAAAAAGTAAATAAACATTCTACTATAGTTATGTATTAATTTAAAAAGTTTATTTAGTGTTTAAAAATTAATACATAACAGACATATAAAAACATCACCTTAAGATCTAAAAAAAAAAACAGTTAACACGAATAGTTTATTTTAAAATGGTGATTTCATCGTGTGAAGCCTGTTTGTAGCCTTATGTTATGGAAAGAAATGTTATTTCGTTATAAATACCCGTTTGGCACCGGCTGCTTTATATTTAAATTTTAAAATTAAATGTAAAATTATGAGCATTATTCATAGCCGCGGCCGTCTATTGAGTATTTAAAAAACTAAATTACTTTTTACTTTGCGATAACGCTGTTCTCAGGTTCGCGCGCGAGTCAGTTTTCTAAATTGGCGCGAGGTCAGCATATCGAAATCCGAGTCACATGCAAAATGTGACGATTAATTTGTAAGCTTGAGCAAGGGAGTACATCCAGGCATGTCCAAATCAATACTGCAGTATTCCGCGCTTTGAAACAACCCCATGTGAGGTACACTTACCTGCTTGGCATCACTGAAGACCAACCGTCTCTAAAGGCTACATGTAGGCCTATCATGACATGCGCAGAACGGATCTGTCCTCCATCAGCCTCATTTCTTCAGACGAACTTTGTGCGTACATACAGGCCCATCCACCACAGTGAGACAAGGTAAGCACAGGCAACAAACAATGGTTATGTTCGAAATCGAATGCTAGCGTACTGCATACTGTTAAGTGTTGGCAGGGCCGTTTCTAGCCAATTTGACGCCCTAGGCGAAATCCCTATTGCCCCCCCCCCCAATTATATATATATATATATATGTTGTTGTCTCTTGAAACATTGATTTAAAGTGTCAGTTATTGCATTATTATTTCAGTCAAACCTATAAAACCCCTTTGTTACCCCAAACTACATATAAAAGCTTTATCAGTGGCATAAAAGTAACCAATGCAGCTACTTAATAATTTGCTACTCGTTAACGCGTTAACGTCCCCTTTAAATAACGTGACGCTCTGCCCTCTATGACGCTGCTCCCATTAAGCGCTGTTGGAAGTGAATGAATTGATTCAGCATTTCGACACCTCCGTAAGGATGCATTTAACTCGACAAAGTTAGCTTTATTGCATGGCAAAAAAATGTGTTACCTTGCCAAAGCACTGACAGAGCCCACTGATCTAATGGCGTTGTTGAGCGCTCCAAATGCAAACTTTGCATGCAACAATCAGGCAGCAATTGACAGCACTCTGATCTAGTGGCATAAAGGCATCGTCAGATTGACAGTAGCTACTCTAGCCCAATAATGTTGGGGGATCCAGTGGAGGCGGCAGTCATATTTCAGGGTGACCGTGCCACTCTTTATCACAAGCCTGCTAAAAGTGCCAGTACGTGCCTTCAGCTGGTGGCGCCCTAGGCGACCGCCTAGCTCGCCTATGCCTAGAAACGGCCCTGAGTGTTGGTTTATTAACAGTATGCAGTATACGTTTTACAATACGTTTTAAACATTAGTATGCTATATTGCTTTGTTGGTGTTACATATTTCATACTAGTAAATTGTATGAGTTGGCCTAGTACGGCAGCATGATATTGAAAACAATCATTTTTATTCAGAATTTCAATGTGGATAGATATAGGCTATATCACATTAAATTAACATTTTCATTTACAAATTGAATGTGGTTTATTCAAATGTAATTATGATTCAATGCATTACTGGCCACTTCTTATGTAATTGTTTGTGAAATTTAAAGGCACAATATGTTCACCGCTAGAGGGCGCGTATTCAAAATAAACAAATAGACAAAGGCCTAGTTAGATGATGCAGTGACTGAGTGTGGAATCATGGGAGTTGTGGTCTTCATCCCCACAGCCGACGCAATCCGACGGGACTCGGGCAGAAATCATGTTCATGGATGAGCTAATGATTTATTAATGTAGTAGAATAAAGCAGGGTGAGGCTGAAAGCCGTCGAAGCGAAACGAGCGTGACACACGGCTCGAAAGCAGCGGAGCTTTTATTATGCCACAGTCGACCGCTTCCGCTCCTTCCGGTCGTGCGTATGTGGGGGGAAAAGAAGCGCTGGTTTATCATACTAGATACATTTGAAAGTTCTGTTATAATGCTACTCTGTGCGGTCGTCGCCGGTCTATTAAAACGCACAACATATTAAAGCGTCTTTGGTGTTTCTATATTTTCTACAAAACAAAACCGGAATTCGAGGGGTTGGCAGGGGACACAATGACACTATGGACGCGGTCCGTGTCACTAGTTAAAATTTCTTATTTCTCTGGATTTAAACATTCTTCGAAACATTTGGGATAATGTAAGTACACAAGTCAGCAAATTATATAACTCTGTTCTAGTGGTTTTTGGATATTTTAATAAAAAATCTTACATATTGTGCCTTTAATAGCAATTTCTGAGTGAAAATTGTTTCTACACCATTTTTTCACTGTACACTTTGTTTCCCCTTGCCTTTACTGTTGATCATTTTTTGTAGTAACATTTAAGGAACTCTAGGTTTACTTAATTTATTCATGAAAGTAATGGTATTCCATGCAATGCACTTTGGGTTCTAAGTTGTAAAGCATATTATTTTTGCTTTGTTTCTCATGGTTGGCCTTCAGTAGATGAGTGATGTTTAGTTAGTTAAGCTCATATTAAGCTGCAATATTATTCAGCAAGCACACAGTGTAGTTGCCCAGGTTCTCGTAATGCTAGAAATGAAACGGGTCCATCAGAAGTTCATCTACTTTATTAACATAGAAAGAGTTAGCAGAGAGTTGTTCTTCAGAACCCACTGCCCTCGCCGTGATCCGCACCTTGTGCCAGCATCACCCTAGATAGAGACATTCTTTCTCTCACCCTTTTTTTATACGCCCACAGTTTTCATTTTGCATTCATTTCATTGCCTGGAGTCATGAATTTTTCATCACTGGGTTCATGATGAATAAAAGATGAAAAAGGGAAGGATGTAGAGAGCTGGAGTAACTGTATATTTGTGTATCATAACTATGTGAGTCCACAAAAGGCACTGATAAAAATCTGTCACCACGCTGTATCCCTCTCTGGAGTGATAAAGTACATCAGAGTATGTCCTGTACAAAAGTGACTCTGATTGCACCATAACTGAGACTAATGGGAAGTTGTTGATAAAATTAGTTTAAGAGGGAAGTGACTGCATTGGTGGGGTCTACTTTACAGACAGAATGGTGAAAAAGTCATTGCACTTTGGTTTCATGCGATAAAAACTAACTTGGAAATGAGTGTTACATTAGTGTACAATACAATGTCCCCCATGTAGATAAAAATAGCGATATATTTAAGATGGTTAATGTAGTTCTAGAGAGTGTGTCTCATACTGATGGCAGAAAACTTTCAATCCTATTTCTGCTCTGAAAAAAGTGTTTTAGGCAGCAGAAAAAATAACACAAAAATAACTTAAATTACTTTCCTTAAAAATGCATTAGCCTATATAGATTTGACTAACTCTTTACTTTAATAATGTACCAATTTTAAACAATACATTTATAAATACAAATAAATGTAAAAAGTTCCTCAGCGTTGTGATCACAAACAGTTCAGGAGAAGGAATCCAAGAAAGCATCTCAACAGCAGGAGTATTTAAACCGAAACTACTCATTTTGTACCAGTTTATCATCCACTGAAGTAATTTGTAAACATTTTACTTTGCACACCTTGACTCTCAAACCTGACTGCATTTCTCAGACTCTGCCAGAAAAAGCCTTCTGCCGCTGGGTTCCTGGGCCACTCCAGCACACTATGTGCACACAGGCAGCGCCGCAAGTTTAGGATTCTCGACTGCCGAAGAATGGGTTCCAACAAGACCAACACCATCACATCTATGCCCTCTTCCAGCAGCCTTTGTTGTGCTAGGAAAGCTGCCATCATGAAAATCCCACTGTGAACAAATCCCTCCGTCAGCACAAATACCGTCTTCCTACTCTGGTTTACACTCTGGTTCAGGTTATCCATGATCGGTATACCAGGAGTCCAATCTCTTTCCGCCAGACAGAGTGGACGAACTCGTCTTCCTCTATCTTCCAGTTCAAAACGCAAGTGGTTCAGTACCCATTCTGCCACCATCGGATCCTTGGTGTCATACATTACAAAGGCATCATAAGTGCAGTCGTTCGTCTTCAAGTAATAACTTCTTATTTTGGCTCTCCAGAAACTATAAATGTACGATATGTCCCAGTAGAACACATGTATCATGATCGTTGTAGACATCATGACAGTGATGATGGATGAGGTGAGTACATATAGGATTTGAGCTATACTGTTGTTGATGCAGGCGTTTTTAAAGTCCAGACTGACCATTGGATGTCCCCTTTTGGATTCCGGAAGGTCACACAAAACGTCCGTTGCTAGATGAGGAAGGACTGTCTCACTATTCTCCAACCAGAGAATGAAGTCCAGAAGGTCACAGGTGCAGTGGATAGGGTTTCTATGCAGGTTTAGTATGCGTAGGTAGTGATCGCTACCTGTCTGGAAGGATGCGTCGCTGATGTGCTGCAAGCGGTTGAAAGCAAGACTGAGGATCAGCAGGCTTTTGACATCTTTGAGAAAGCTGTGATGCAACTTGAAGATCAGATTATGGCTCAAGTCTAAGACCTTCAACGAACTTGTATATTTTGATAGTTTTCTAGTGGCTTTACTGAGCTTGTTCTTACTTAGATCCAGAGTCTCTAACTGGGGTAAATATTTGAGCTGTTCCCACTCAAAATCTGCAAGTGTGTTCCTGCTCATGCTAAGATATTTTATTGTCTTTGGAAAAAAGCTGAATATATCATCTGGTATTTCATTAAGCTTGTTAAGTGATATATCAAGGTGAGTTAGGTTTAAGAGAGACTTAAAAAGACCTTTGAATCCACGGTCCTTCTTCCACATTATATCCAGTCGATTGGCTTGAAACTGCAGTTCCTTCAGCGAGTCGCTCTTCAGAGTCTTGTTGGTTAGCGAATTAATCTCATTCCAACTGAGATTGAGCACTTTGAGGAACTGAAGGTTTTCCAGAAAAGTCAGACTGTTCCTGACACCCGCCACCTCAAAGTAATGTTTGTTGTGACTTAAATCCAAAACTTCTAATTCTTTCAGTTCATTTAAAGCAGAATCCAAACACATGTAGACTCTGTTGTGAGACAAATCTAGGTACTTTAGCTTGGGAAAGTGAGTAAACTCTGTACCATTGAAATAAGAAGCAATGAAGTTGGAGGAAAGATTGAGGCAAGTTATGTTCTCTGCTCCTGTGAAGAAATTTGGATTGATATGGTAAATGTTGTTCCTGCTGAGGTCCAAAACTGGTCCTGTTGCCAGACATTCGGCTTTGGTAAATGGAGGATAATGGCGGAACTGTTCATTTGTGTGAATGTAGGGGCCTTCACGGTGGTCTCCTTCATTGTCATCAGAAAGAACATCACTTCTGCACTCCTGTCTCCGAATAGGACTTGTGAATGTTAGCCTGTTGTCAATCAATGAAATCAAAGAGAGGTTGTGAAAGTTCTTGAACACTGATAGATTGACATGTTGGAGAAAGTTGACTCCCAAATTCAGAACGGATAGGTTTCTCAAACCAAAGAGAGGTTGGAGATCTTCCTCACAAAGATTATGGAAAATATAGCCTTCTAGGTGAAGTGTTTGTAGTGATTCCAAACTAGCAAAACCTTTCGAGAGTTTCAATCTTGGGTAAAATGTTTGAGACGGATTATTGTATGAGAAATCTACAACTTCCAATTGCGGTAGGACACTGAAGAATTGTCCTCTTTCAAATTCACTTATCAATGAGTTGAAGGAAAGATACAAATACTTTAACATAGTAAGGTTCCGGAACCATGACGTGTTGATCGTTTGTAAAGAATTTCCAGACAGTCGTAGGTCTTGTAGTTTGGATAGTTCACTAAAAGCATTTGGATGAATCTGTAGAGCGTTATTCTTTGTCTGACAGGTAGTGCATGGGAATGGAGCGGTGAAACAAAAAGGGCAGTTTCCAGATAAATCAAGAACTCTCAGGTTTGTTAGGCTGTTCAGGTCAGAGGCATGAACACAGTCAATCCTATTTAGGAGAAGTGAAAGTTTGCGGAGGGATCTAGGTAAAGCAGATGGTATTTTTTTTAGTCCATTTTTGGACAGTTCTAGCTCAGTTAGATTTAATTGTTGAAATGTTTCATTGTGAATTGTCAGTTCTATATTGACATTATGATAGCAGTTCCGGTTTAATGTCAAAACTTTGAGTTTCTTTGTTCCAGCAAAATCTGATGGTCCAATTGTCTTGATACGGTTGGAATTGAGGCTCAGCCTTTGCAGTCCAGGAGGGAGGTCTCTTGGAAATGCTGTAATCCTATTATCATCGAGTAGCAAACTCTTCAGTTTAGCCAATTTTGAAAAAATCCCATGATCTTTTTCAAGGCATTTTTCAATCTGATTCTTTCTGAGGTTTATGCATGTAACATTAGTCAGATTCCAGAAGGCATCATTTGGGAGGTATCTTATTTTATTATCTGCAAAGTCTAGTTCAGTTGTATTCCAGATCAGGTTTTTCGGAATTCGTTTCAAAGATCTTCCCGAACAGTCCAAGGCGACGGAGCTGTTGGACAGTGTCACATCACATGGAAGCTTTCGCCAAGCCCAGTTGAGGCCTTGAGATGAGTGGAGAGTGCATATCAAAATAAACACAAGTATCATTTTCTTAAGATTGTGGGGACTCCTGTGAATAAGAGAATGTATTATTAGATATTTTCTGAAGTTGTCCAAATTGGGTATTCAAGGTATGTCCAGATAAAATCCAGCCATTGTAAATATAACAAGAATGGTTTGCACGACATCGATGTAACCTGGCAGCCAAGCAGGGCCGGTGAAAGGGGGTGATAATTATAGGTCCCCCTCTGCCCAGGGGGCCCACTAAATCCAGTAATTATGCTATTTATTCCCCTACTCTTATATGAATAATTTTAGTAGGCCTATTACAAAGTCAGCTTGTATGCCTGAGAGTTTAATGAAAACCAAAAAAAAAAGCAATTTACTTTAAAATGCTTTCCAAATATTTTCTCTCTTCCCTCCATAATAATGGTTTAGTCTGATGGTTATTAATTATTTCTGCTCAGTCTTCTACAAAAAGGAGAGGGATCCAATAAAATCGCAGGTCCCACCCCAGCTAGTGAACAGAACCAATCAGAGTTGAGGCTGCTCCGAGAACAGTTGAAGTTAGAAGTAAAGTTAAAGTGGAAGTGAGGCTGACTGAAAATGTGGCGGGGAGGGGGGGTTTGGGGGGATTCTGGGCACCAGTAACGTCATGAAAAGGAGAGGGAGGCCAGGAGAACTGCTTAATCAGTCTATCAAAAGGTTGTTTTGCAAGACAGGTTAGTGCATTTTTTTTTAATAAAAAAAAATACAGAATACAACTCACTGCACCGATGGATATATTTATTCGCTTTATTTAATAAAATATTATGCAGTACCATATTATCTTCAAAAATGAAGACAATGAGAAATTTAAGTGGTTTTATTTTACATGACTGCATTCTTTCACATTCCTGAATGTTTACCTCACCTGTTAGACACAGACTGACTGGAGATACAAGCAATACATTTATATTATTTTTATTGCTTTTGCTGTTGTCCAATAAAAACCCAGGCACACAATGTCTGCAAGATGTGTTTTGAAGAGCATTTCATCAGGAAAACATCTATTGTGTACAAAGATTGGATAAACATCTTTTAAAAAGCCGTTTTACATATATTCTAAATAATAAACATCTTAAAGACATCTTCTAAATGTCTATATGACAGACGTATTGCAGATGATCAAATACTATAAAAAATCAAATTGTCACCTCCGTGATGTATGTGTGCTATCAGGGAACCATTATTTGCATGTATGTATGTATGTATGTATCTATTAATTTTGTTTTGTTATTTCATAAAAAATAAAAAAAAAAGCATGGCACCAGATGAGGGCCTCCATGCCATATCTTGTACTATATGATTTGAGTAGAGGGCAGTGGGGGCCAACATCAGTATTTTTTTCAGGGGGCCCAGAATTCCCTAGCTATGCGCCCCTGCAGCCAAGGAGAGTGGAACGCGCATGCGTGAACAATGATGACTTCACTGTACTAGTCAGTGGGGGCACTAGACGCTGTTGAGTGATAATGATAATTCAAAATGTGATGTACATCACATTCTCATAACTAAAATCACCTTTGAAAAGGAAGAGATTTCAGAGCATCGATGAGATTCAGGAAAATACGACGAGGCAGCTGATGGCGAGTCCAACAAATGATTTTGCAGAGTGTTTTGAACAGTGGAAGAGACGCTGTGTGAGGTCCCAATGTGGCTACTTTAAAGGGGACTGAGTACAATGTTTCTTGTATTTAATTCAATACATGTCTATATTTCATATTACATGGCTGGATACTTTCCGGACAGACCTCATATGCCAACATGGACAGGTTGGCTGGCAGCTCTTATCCTAAAAACCATGACCAGACCTAAACTAAGCAAAATAAAAGAAAACATGACCCAAACTATACGTTAAATAGAGGTTCACTTTTTTTTCTGTGAATTATTGGCTACTGAGAGTTTTGAAAGAAGTATCAAGTCAAGTCACCTTTATTTATATAGTGCTTTATACAATAAAGATTGTGTCAAAGGAGCTTTACAGTGTTAAACAGGAAAAACGTGTGCTGATATAATGCAAGAGGACAGTAGAAACCAGTCAAAGTCAGTTTATTGTTGCTTCAATATCATTATCTTTATGCTCACCAAGGCTGCATTTGATGAAAAAATACAGCAAAAACAGAAATATTGTGAAACATTTTTATAGTTTAAAATAACTTTTTACTATTTTGATATATATTTTAAATGTATTTATTCCTGTGATGCAATGCTGAAGTTTCAGCAGTGTTTCCAGTGTCACATGATCCTTCAGAAATCATTCTAATATGCTGATTTGCTGCTCAAGAAACATTTATAATTATTATCAATGTTTAAAACAGTTTACTGCTTAATATTTTATGGAAATCTTGGATTCTTTGATAACTAGAAAGATCAAAAGAACAGCATTTATTTGAAATAGAAATCTTTTGTAACATTATAAATGTCTTCACTCTATATTGTCACTTTTGATCAATTTATCGTGCCTTACTGGAAAAAATGTATTTAATTAAAACAAACTGACTGATCCCAAACTTTTGAACGGTTGTGTAGTTGTATAACAGATCAGAAACATGTTCTCATGAGATTCACGACATATTCTTGAAAATGTAAAAACTGACATAGCAGTTAAGTAATTAAAGCAGCACTACGTTGTCTGGCGCTCTAGCGGTTAATAAACAGAACAGCACACATCCCGCGGAAGAACATTCTAACCGGAGCTACTTCTCTAAGTTTATGTCTATGGCGATTCACGCAGGTATGTGTTACTCCGCAGCGGTGACGACCCGACCAGACTACAATAGTCCAAATATAAGTACTTATTATAAGTGTACCGTAGTGATTCGGTTTAAGATAAAAACGCGGTTTGGAAGAAGAATTCATGATGTACTCGCTCATTATATACATTTTGCACATTTTGAACACAGAAAAAGTTATATAGTGCTGCTTTAAATATAGATCTGTTAAGCAATTGCAACTTCTATTTTAAGGAACATAGGCAATCTTTGACTAGTATGATTAAAACTGACATTTGTTCTTTTGTTTAGTGTATTGTCACTTTTGATAAATTTATTGTGCCTTACTGGAAAAAATTTATTTAATTCAGACAAACTGACTGATCCCAAACTTTTGAACGGTTGTGTAATTGTATAACAGATCAGAAAGTGTACTTACCAGTGCAGTCAGTTGAAGAGAAAGGCTGTCTTTTTGAAGAGGTTAAGCAATATGTGTCATATGGATTCTTTTTTTAACTGACTGTTGTTTCCCTTTTCAAGCTTCAGAATGCTTCCTTATTTCCCTTCAAATGAAACAAAATTGATGCATGAATTGAATCTGTGTGCCGTAAAGGGATAGTTCACCCAAAAAAATGACAATTCTACTGACTTTCATCATTTACATTGTTGTTTTGGACCCCACTGACTTTCATTGTATGGGCGAAAACAATGAGACACCTTTCATATCTTCCATGGAAAGAATTTTACTTGGATGTACATGGCTGTTTTTTGAATGGAGAAAGACACTTTTTATAGTAAGATGGTGAAGCTTCATCATTGTGTTTCTTATCTTCAACGATATTATATGTTACAACAACTTGCAGAAAATTATTACAAAGTAAAAATAGGCAGCCATATTGTGCGACTGAACCAAACCAAAATATAAAACATAAAAAAAATAAAGAATAGTAAACACTCAACTCAATAGCAATTCTTTCTCAATCTTACTTGATCCAATACATCAGATCTATCATCTTCAGTTGTAACAGTAACTTTGTGACCATTGCCGGCAGATCTTAACAATAACCTGATCTGCAAACACTCAGGAGTCTGTTTGTCCTGTTTGCACAGCTCTCCAGCAATGGCTAAAATCCCGCTAATCAGCTCTACAGACACCATGAGTACACAAGGCCAGACTGGCACTCATCGCTGGCGGAGCAGAGAGTGCATTAGTATGCCATGGAGAAACACGGCGACTGTGAGTGGACACTCCAGCAATTAGATGCATAGCACTTTGTGTGAACCCGCAGAGGTGCCAGTGCTCATATTCTGCTCAGCACCTGGGGGCAGCTTTCATGCATTGCTTTCCAACCGCTGCTACGTGTTCCACATACAGATCGGCCCATTATTAATTTTAAATGTGTTGTATCCATGCCACAGTCAGTTTGGTATTTCTGATCAGTAGGGATGAGGTATGGAGATGAACAAGGCACGGTTCATTATCTAGGCGTGTTTTACTCTGTAATTTGTTGTTTGACGTGCATTGTGTCAGTGCTGGTGTTTAGCTGTTATTTTTATGTGTGGTGGACCTCTTAAGTTTGAGATCAAAGTGTTTGGACTTTGTGTTCTAGAAACTCTTTCTGATTGCATAAGACTGTGTAAGAGAAGCACTCGTGCCTGGCCTTAGACACAATCAAACCTCATGAGATGTGCTGCTGCTATTACTTCCTTCTACATATGAGCAAATCCTTACACTTAACAATGTTAGTAAGGAGTCACAATAAATACAATCTTGACAATGATTTCCAGGTCGCATCCTGCACTTTTTTTCACCTTTTCCACCCTTCATGATCCTGTGGGGTATCTGAGCCTGAGGAGGTGTTGAATTCTGCCGGGGGGCGTAATGTTTGAGCTGTGAGGATGAGCTTCAAGCTCTTGAGGAATAATGGACTGCAATTCAATAGTATTGGTGCTTTGATTAGAACTTTGCTTTTGTATTGTGTGTGACTGGGCTTCCAGATAGCATATGATGATGAATAAAATTGATTGATGACTGGTGCTGACTATTATTTATAATGATTATTTTCTCTCGTTTTTAAACTGAGTGTTAATTTAGATTTCACAAAATGTCTGGGTCGTATTTCAACCTAAAATCAAAAGAAAAAAGTAAGTTATCTTTTATAAAATTATATTTTGCTTAGTGAAAATTAAGCATGTTTTAGTACCATTAGTAATTTTTTTTTAATTGGGACATTATTTTAATAACATTTAATCACATTTCTCCTCAGTTAATTTCTGCGCTACTGCAATGCAAATATATGAATAATTTAAATAATTAAAAATAACAATTTATTTTATACAAAAAAAAATTATATATATATATATATTTTGTATTATATATAGTGTTTATACATGATAGTGATAGCATTTACAATGTTTATTGAAAATAAAAAAGAATGCAATAAATACTCATTGCAGTAATGAAAAATTCATAATTTTCTGGATGCAAAATATATCTATTTTTTATTTTTTTCCCCAGTTTTTGGGAGGAAATGTGACTTGAACATGTTTTCATGAGATTCACGACATATCCCTGAAAATGTAAAAACTGACATAACAGTCAAGACTTTAAAGCAGCACTATGTAACTTTTGGCGCTGTAGCGGTTAATAAACAGAACTGCACACATCCCGCGGAAGAACATTCTAACCGGAGCTACTTCTCTAAGTTTATGTCTATGGCGATTCACGCAGGTATGTGTTACTCCGCAGCGGTGACGACCCGACCAGCCTACAATAGTCCAAATATAAGTACTTATTATAAGTGTACCGTAGTGATTCAGAATAAGACAAAAACGTGGTTTGGAAGATTAATTCATGATGTATTCGCTCATTATATACATTTAGCAAATTTTGAACAGAAAACGTTACATAGTGCTGCTTTAAATATAGATATGTTGTTGAACTTGAAATTAAACAATTGCAACTTCTATTTTAGGGAACATAGGCAATCATAGCTTTGACTAGCATGATCAAAACTGACATTTGTTCTTTTGTTTAGTGTATTGTATAACTAAGGTTTTGAAATATGTAGTAGGCCTATATGTGTTTACTCAACCATCTTGTTTTGGATCTTTAAACCATCAATGGCAGCACTGTGGAGAATTACATAGATCTTTATTGAAGTGAGAAGGGAAACCCAAGACCTGTTTAAAGTCTCATTAATCTCTTTTTAAAGCCCAGGCCAGAGACTGCTCTTTTGCTACTTTAAAAAGATGCCCTTCATAGCTCAATTAGTCTGTCCTGATTCCCAAAGAAGCATTTATTTAATAAGGCAGAGATTAAAGAAACTAATTATAAACTTTTCATTTGTAACTGGGAGATGGACCCTGCAGCTGCCCATAAGAACGTGTTAATGAAGATGCAAAACTCTACCTGATGACTCATTCATCATCTGTTACTGTCCCTGCCCCATTCCAGAAATTGCATCACTTCACACATACTGTATGTCTAATCTGGATTAGCTAATTAGATGCTCTTGGACAAATGATTAACAATCTACATTTTACACAAGGAGGAAATACTAGATTATACAATGCCATATGCACTTAAACCCCCTTTTAATTGCACAGAATAATTTCCTTCTATAGGGTGTGGTTAAAGTAATCATGGAATCAAAACTGACCCTATTTATTCTTGTCTTACTGTGAATGATTCATTGGTGCACATTGAGCCAAATAAAAAATGTTCATAAAGAGATCCAATCAATTCCTGATGGAAAAAATCAAATCCTGCCCTACATTTCTTTTTCTAAATGACCAGTTTCACATACAGTACAGAAGTAACGTGGATTGGAAATGTGATTTCATGTTTCATCATAAGAATGTAGAATTTAGAAGACCAATAAATACAAAACAAACCGCCAACATTCAGAAAAAGGTCTATTATTTCATAGTTTTTAAAATAAATAACCAAAATTTCACAGAGAACGATTTTCATTAGTTGGTTTCTGTATGAACATGCCTTTTTTGTTTACAACTAATTCATCCAACTAATAATAATTGATCTGCTTGAGTATATCTGCTTAACAGTTACATGCTCATAGATCATTGACGCATCATTAATAAGCAACACAATGTACAAATATTACAATAAAACCCAAGTTCATCATAGCTTGTGACATCTGTCATGGGTAAACATGTCCATAACAACATAAATAGTGTTTCCACATTGTATATTTACAGTCACTTTTCATATGCACGTGTACATTCTTTCCATTTAGATGCACAGCATGCAGTTTCTCCATGTGCTTGCGGATAAAAATAATTATCCAAGAAGAATGATATTATAGAGCAACCGCAAAGGTGCAAAGTTCACTGTAAAGTTTTGGAGTGTTTTAAAAAAAAAAGCCACATGGTCAGACAGTTGCATTTATTACATTCAACTGTGCAGACGTTTGCGAAAGAACATTTTCATGCTGATATTTTTGCACCAGAAGCCACATTATATAGACTCAACTGACTGAAAAAAAATCACATTTAAAAAGACTAATTTGCTGTAGCTGTGACCAAGTGGTAGGCACATGTTTTTTGAGCTATGGTGCTCATGTGAGCGACACAAGTTTGAATCCGGCTTGCAGCATTTTTCTCCACATAAGTCTCTTTGAATAAAAATGTTCAAGACACTGATTGTGAATCAGTGACAGAATAAAAATGGGTATATAAATAATTAAAAATATATTTCATGAACAATTAGGTTTTGAGCTATTATAGTTGTGCAAGTTTGCATACATAATGACAGAAATATTTCATTCTTTTTAAAACAATCTCCTTTGCAACATTCACAGTGTATTGTACATGGACATTGCTTTGGAGGCTGTTGATTTCGAAACGTAAAGTCACAGTTCAGCATCTATCCGGGGTTGTTCCTCCTTTTCTTGCTTGGGCTCAGAGAAGTCTCTGGTTTGAGCTCTTTGTATTGAAACTGATGAGCATATTTTGCACAAACGTTGTAAATCATGCAAAATAATGAAAATACATCACTTGCAATACAATCACTTACCAGCTGGACATCTGATGGAACCCTAGACAGGAAGTCCAGCAGCTCGTTGTTCTCAATGATGTAGGGGTCCCGAAGTTTTTTGGTGAATTTATTGATACCTGTGTGGGACATGCATGTTCATATCCTACTAATATCCAAAACATTATACCCTTTAAATCATTAGAATGCAAGAACTCATCTTATGTATAGAAATGCATCTCTATTTAAAAGGTACTCTGCAATGATTCATTACAACAATAAATAATCTGACTAGTAAACCATTGGGAAAGTGTTTAATACACAAAAGCAATAGGAATTCTCACCCCAAACCAGCACAATGTATCGTAGTGGAATAAAGTATATTAGTGTGGCACCGGCACATAGAACCGTTATGGCTAACCAGCTCAGAAAAGGCACAGACCAGTTAAATGTGCTGAAAGAGAGGAACAGCATGATATACAACATACAAGCATGCATTCAGTACACAAAATTAATGCTACTAAAAAAGGAAACATTAAAGGTATGAGTAACATCCAAACTTCTCACTTCTTCACTCTTTCCCCAAAGCAGGCCACTTCATCCAGAGCATTTTGAACCGTTATGATCACATCTTGAACCGCGTAGAATTTGTCCAAGAAGCCCTTTTTCTCTGAGTCCTGTTGTTTGAACGCACAAGCACATGGCAAGTTATTCAACAGAATTCATTTTATTGTACATAGTTGCAGATTTTGAACAGTTGTACTTTGGTCTGTAGGAAATCTTCTAATACGGTAACATGAGTTGTTTAGTTGCGTTATGAGAAATGAAAGATGTGGGGGTGGGGAAGCTTTTGTTTGCTGTCTGGTGTCTCTTCTTTTTAGACTAAAAGGTTAGTTGGTGTAGCTTAACACAAAAGCAGCAAATCTCTAAACCCAACCGCAGCTTCATTAATATGGAAAAGAGGGCCTCTGAATGACACGATTCTTTGGAACCAAACAGAATAAATGTTAAACATTACATTTAAATTCATCTCAATCAAATGTCAAAAGTTGCATTTAAAATAGTGTAACTCAAATTCAAAATGTGAGCTTTCCATATCCTTTTGCTTGATTTTCTAACTGTTCTTAGTGTTTTTGAATACGCTTTGAGAGTTAATTTACAGTTTTCTTATGGGATAATAGATAAATATTATATTTATTTCCATAAATATAGAAATCTTGTTCATGTGGTGCATAAATAGATTTTCAATAGCAAGCAAAGTAGTTGGGCTGATTCCGTTTTCTACTAAATGTCCATATAATAAAATGTCCTAGTCCTTTCATAACAATAAGTTACTATAATAAAGATATTTGCTAATGTTTCTGAATAAAAATACAGTTAATTGTAAGTTAATAAAGCAGAGAGAGAGAGAGAGAGAGGGGCAGTTCATTGTAAGAATTTTATTTCATATATATTTAAGATTGTTATTTTTTAATAAATTAATATACATTTATTCAGCAAGGATGCATTAAACTGATTGCAATTGACAGTAAATACATTTATAATTTTACAAAAGATTTTAGAAGATTCTATTTCAAATAAATGAAACAACCTACGTTTTAAAATATCGGAATAGTTTCATTTTAGTTTTAATTTGTAAAAAATATTCTGCAATATTACTGTTTATATATACCAAAAAAAATGCAGCCTTGATGAGCATGAGAAACTTCTTTCAAAAAAAAAAAAATTTTAATTACACCATTTTATGGGGTATTTAATGTTTGATCTAGTAGATTGTCATGAATAATTTTTCAATAAATTATTAGTGATTCAAACCGTGCTATCTTGTGTTTTTCCTTGTTTGATCGTGGTCAACATTGCAACTGGTCAGATGGAAAATCAGTGGGACTGGCTGCAAGTTGTGTTATTCTTTCTCTGACAACTTACAGAGTCGGGGTTCAACAAATCAATTGTCCCCATAAATTAGCAGCAACAATTTCTGAAAGCTTGGAGAGTGATACCAACCCTTGCCGTATTTTCATGACCAGCCGGTGGTAAGCAAAGTGCAAACATATGTCCAGGCTTAGCCCGGGCCTATGAGGGGTCCTTATGAATGGAAAACAGGTGTCTGGGTCATTTGTGCCAAAATACCCAAATTAGCTCCCAAGGTCAAAGGTCAGGCCGCTAATGGCTGCCTTGTGGCGCACAAAGGGTTATGGGAATGCGAAGAACGGCTGGAGTTAAACATCTGGGATATGTTGCATATATTTGGCAATGCAAGCCTCAGGTGCAATTAAACTAAAGCACTGACACATATATTAAACTGTGTGTCCGTATGCCAATCTTTCAGCTGTCCCCGAGAGCTTCAGCTAACACACAAGACCACAAACGATAGTGCTGTTCTACATAGAAATGAGATGGAGGGTAGATTTCCTTCGGCAATGCTTGTCACCAAGTGATAAGAGGAGTCTAAATGAGTTGACAAGGAAATCATGAGGCTACCTTTCCACATAGAAATGCATGGTTACCTTGTCATCTTTGTCATATTCTTCATCCACATCCTCAAGAAGGTCCTCCATCGCTTGCTATCAGGCAACAAGAAAAATCACAAATGCAATCTTTTTAATATCTCAGTTGTTTCTGCTAGAATGAGAGCAGCAATGAGATCAAATGGAAAGCATATAGAAACTTTGCTCTCCTGCACTTCCTAAGAAATACACCCTAGAAATCTTCTAGAAATCTTCATGAGATGCTTCTGTTTTGGGAACTTCACTCAGATTTGCCAAGATACCAAAGTCTGCAAAAGTCGATATGAACTTGAATCTAAATAAGTATGAGATCTTCATGTCAACTTAAACATTTCTCATTAAATTCTTCCAAAATTAAATTATCTGAGCTCTTCTATCCGCATTAAATTTGTAGTAGGAATCTTTTGACAAATGCATCTTCATGACCTTTCCAAGTCACTAAATAAAACAATAACAATTGCAATTAAAATCATTTTTATCTGAATTTAAAAACTTTCGTTTGAATATTTTATACATTTTCCTGACTTTTCCAGTCCTGTAAATCACAATGTTATAACCATGAGAACCCTGTTTTATATACTCAATGTCAAGAACCATATCACTTGTATTTTTCTAATCAGTTTTTAAAGAAACATATGAGATAAAGAGGATATCTAAATAAATCATAACTGAGTCTCTTGAGCAATGAAAGATCAACCTCAGAGCAATAACGTTTTCCTCTGGGGAGTTTAGAATGTCATTTAAACACCCACGTTACATCACATACAGACTGATGACAATCTAATGGCAACTGTTCCGCCATTTATTAGCCATTAGGCCACATATGAAAACACATATACATACAGCTCACATTTGAGACAGACTGTATAGTAGTGTCCATCTCCTTCTGAATGTGAAAATGATTCTCTCTCAGTGTCTGTCATGTGTCCGTCAACTGAAATCGAGCTTACAAAAAAAGCAATAAAAAAACATTTAAATTCATGCTGGTCAATATGATAATTTCATATTTTAATTTGCAAAGTAGCGGAAAATTATTATTTTATTGTTTTGAGATTTATCTGATGCATATCGCTACTGACTCTTTGGCCGGATACTCCTGAATAAAAATTTAATTAAAATTTTGATGGCTTAATTGGGAAGCGAACACCCTCTCCAGAAATGCCGCTCACTGAAAGTCATCAGCACTCATTCCACGCCATTTTAACAATTAAAATTGAATCAATTTTCAGGGAGTTTTGCGCACACACTTAGTGTGATTGGCAACATTTCACGATGGCATGAAATTAGTTTGACACAATTTAATTGGAAAATGTGATAAGTAAATACACCAGGTAAGTGGAATGGCACGTTTAAGAGCTCCTATATCTGCGCTACTTTTAATTACCTGAAGTAATTGGAATAAAAACATTCAATTCCAGCTGTGCACAATAAACATGCACAATATAACATAACTGTTTATTAACCAGGAATTGTTGATGGTTAGTTCAAATAAAGAAAGATAGTTTAGGTAGGGCGAGACATTGCGATTTCCTGTGACGGCCTACGACAACCATGTGCTTAAAATGAGCTGGAGATAAATGTCACAAATTTAGCCCTCATTAGATTCGAGAGTCAACATCCATAAACACACTCACCACGCTTCCCTCGTGCGACTCCTTCCCCGAGGCCAGCAGGAAGTAATTCCAGGTCAGCAGCAGCAGCAAGGACAATGGAACCATGTAGATCTCGAAATTCCAAACCACCACCACAAAGATCTGAGCAATCACAACAAAAATAATATTCTTTATTAAAAGTATAATTTTATCGATTAATAGACGTCTTGCAATTCCATTTTCATTATAATAATTCCTTCATAATAAGTTACTATAACAACTGCTAATGGTTATAAATAAATATAGTTAACATTGAATATTTGATAAATAATAACATTTAAAGTGCCCCTATTATGGGTAATGAAAGGTTCATATTTTGGTTTTGGGAGTCCCCAACAACAGGTTGACATGCCTGCAAGGTCAAAAAACACTTTCATTGTCTTATAATATGCATTTATTTTTTACCTGATGCCGAGTTCACACTGCACGATTTTCAAAGACGTCACATCACTGTTGGTTTCACACTGAAGGACTATCTGGGATAGCATTCAGTTGTTGCTGTGTTCACACTGCATGATGGAACGACGACAGGAGGTTACACACTGCATGACTTTACAATAGGAAGAATCGCCGACAGCTCTGTCTGGTGCAGGGTTGCCAGGTTTTCGCTACAAAACCCGCCCAATTACTACTCAAAACTAGCCTGAAAATAGCCCAATTGCTTTCGAGGGGGTCTCCCAGTAAAAATTGCGTTCGGGGGTAAAATACAAATTTTTTTGGCAGGGTTGTCCTGGTACAATTCACATTCCAGGGCCTAAATATCACGTTATTGGGGTCGCTTCAACCTGCTGACATAAAAAACAACCGGCGGCAATTGCGGATTTGGCAACACTGGTCTGCAAACTACGTTTCATATAACTCCTCCCCGAACTTCCCGCTGCCCTGTATCTTGGTCTCTCATTGGCTGTAGGTCATCACCGATGTGTTTTTCAGTCAGAACTCATTTCACACAGCATGATTGTGAATCGGTGACAGCTCCAGATATTTAGCATCCCAAATATTTCACGGGCGTCGGCGACGCATCGGCGATTCCCTCAGATCTCTTCAAACTGCGTGATTGTCACTCGCGTTAACGAGCACCGATTTGCCTCCGATTTCGGGCATTTGTC
>NW_015505289.1:2045759-2101470 GCF_001515645.1 Sinocyclocheilus grahami | reverse complement strand
TTGTGAATCGGTGACAGCTACAGATATTTAGCATCCCAAATATTTCACGGGCGTCGGCGACGCATCGGCGATTCCCTCAGATCTCGTCTTTGATAATTCACATTGCGTGATTGTCACTCATATGAACGAGCACCGATTTGCTCCGATTTCGGGCATTTGTCGGCGATTTCGCAAAACCTGTGAAAAATCGGGCTAAAATCGTGCAGTGTGAACTCGGCATTACTTGCTTTTAGGTCGCCTTCCTAAAGAATGTACAACTGTTAATCTGTCATGCTTTGTCTGCATGCACTGACTCACGTGCTGCTGAGTTTAGACCGTGACCTGTTTGTCTCAGAAATGGCAGTAGGAGTGTTTGGGAAACCTGTTTGGAAGCAGCCATTATTTCTGCAGTTTAATGCAGGAATGACACGCTTCACTAAACAACGAGTCCAGTGATGAATGGATGTTGATGGCAGAGCGGAAGGGCCGTGAAAGGAGGCGCTGTGTGCTGCACCTCTGCTAATGAGCTTATTAACGAGTGGATGGCATGAGAAACCCTCGTTAAGACCCTCTCTCGCTCGTTACAGAGATGTGTGGCTCGTTGTTTAGATACACTCACATACAGATTCCTTTCTGATTGATTAGATCTCACACACAATCACATCCTGTTCATTAATGTCCATTAACAGCTCGTCTCGTGTGAGAGAACAGGCCACAGTAACAAGATGATGCTACGATTGCTTACCGCATACTGCACAGTGTACACTGTGTACTGCACACTGTAGTAGGTGAAACCATATGCAGTGATACACATTGCTCAACGACTCCCAAACGATTCGCTCAACGACTCATTTTTCCAAACCCCTCCTTTGCGTGACGCTAATCTGTGGTGATTGGTCCGATTGGTCTCATTTTCATTTCATCTCGCCTGTAATGCCTGATAAAGCAGCATTTGTGAGCGCAGTGCTGCTTAGTGTACAGCGTTACCGGGGAAACCGATATTTTACGCTCCAAAAGCGGCACCTAGTGGCATAGAATGAATTTGCATTTTCATTCGGCCAACATGAAAAGACCAACAAGTGGGCGGGCAATATGCTAATGTTTCATGTTGACGTCAATATGAAACGACTTGGGATTCGTTTTAAAAAGACTCGTTTCAATGATTCAGAGTCGATTATTTCTTTTGAGAGACAATAACTTTATACACGGTGCACTTTCAGATTTAAAACTTTGCAGGATGTTTTCATTCACTTGGAGCTGGGTTACACACTGCATGAAAGGTCATTTTCAAAAATCCATAATAGGGGCACTTTAATATTAATCATCACAATAAAATATTCTAATATAATTCTATAGTAGTATACTAATATTTCATTATCATTACTGTGTAGGTTTATGATTTCCAAGTATGTGACATCTATCTATATACATTATGACTTCAAAAATCTGTGGAATTTTTTTTATAAATTAATACTTTTATTCAGTAAGGATGCATTAAATTGATCAAAAGCGACAGTATAGACCTTTTTAATTTTCCAAAAAAAATGGAATTTCTATTCATTAAAGGATTAAATTACTTTTTGCCATCGCAGGAAATAAATGACATTTTAAAATATATATCATTTATAAAAACAGTTATTTTAAATTGTAATATTGTTTCACAAAATTGCGCTTTTTATGTTTTTTTTTTTAAATCAAATAAATACAGCCTTAGTATTGGTCCGATTGGTCTCATTTTCATTTCATCTCGCCTGTAATGCCTGATAAAGCAGCATTTGTGAGCGCAGTGCTGCTTAGTGTACAGCGTTACCGGGGAAACCGATATTTTACGCTCCAAAAGCGGCACCTAGTGGCATAGAATGAATTTGCATTTTCATTCGGCCAACATGAAAAGACCAACAAGTGGGCGGGCAATATGCTAATGTTTCATGTTGACGTCAATATGAAACGACTTGGGATTCGTTTTAAAAAGACTCGTTTCAATGATTCAGAGTCGATTATTTCTTTTGAGAGACAATAACTTTATACACGGTGCACTTTCAGATTTAAAACTTTGCAGGATGTTTTCATTCACTTGGAGCTGGGTTACACACTGCATGAAAGGTCATTTTCAAAAATCCATAATAGGGGCACTTTAATATTAATCATCACAATAAAATATTCTAATATAATTCTATAGTAGTATACTAATATTTCATTATCATTACTGTGTAGGTTTATGATTTCCAAGTATGTGACATCTATCTATATACATTATGACTTCAAAAATCTGTGGAATTTTTTTTATAAATTAATACTTTTATTCAGTAAGGATGCATTAAATTGATCAAAAGCGACAGTATAGACCTTTTTAATTTTCCAAAAAAAATGGAATTTCTATTCATTAAAGGATTAAATTACTTTTTGCCATCGCAGGAAATAAATGACATTTTAAAATATATATCATTTATAAAAACAGTTATTTTAAATTGTAATATTGTTTCACAAAATTGCGCTTTTTATGTTTTTTTTTTTAAATCAAATAAATACAGCCTTAGTAAGCATAAGAGACTTTTTCAAAAGCTTAGTGTGTATATACTTTAGTATATATACATTAGTGTACATTAGTATATATACACACTATATATTTGTGTGTGTGTATGTGTTATACATGTATGTATGTATGTATTAATGATGTTCACAAAGGCTTTAAATATGGTTCATCCTATCAGATAATAGAGCTGGAACGGATTTATAGTCTTTGTTACTGTATTGTAAATGAGTTTTACTTTAAGTTTCAAGTCATAGCCGTAAACCACAGCTGAACTTCACTGTTTAAAGAGGGAGGTCAAATCTCGGTCAGTTAATTTTCATGAAGAGGTATGGATGAAAATAGCAAAGCGAATCTATTGTGAGGGAGACTCAGAGTCTACAGCGCCTCCTTCAGGTACAGGAGTGTGTGAAAGCGAGAGGGAACCGTGTGAAGGGCTGTTGAGGTGTTCAGAGCGTGGGGTGAGGTCGGGCGCGAGGCCACAGAGGGACGGCGTCTAAGAGATCACATCTACTCGTTTTAGCTCAAGGGTTCTTCAGCGCTAAACTACGAGCACACTTGACACATCACAGCCCTTCAACACACAAGAGTCACCAAACACACTCAAATCATAATATATACAGTCTGTGCATCCATATATCTATTATCTAGACCTATCTATTAATCTATAATACGAGAGTTTGAGTTTCTTTGAGCTGTGTGTATCATATCAATATGGTGTTTGTTTCTGTATGTATATACGAGAGTTTGCCACCTACCAAGAAAGCACATAAACTCCTGCGGGGGGACTCCCATTGAAAACAGCTGTTGATGTAGGAGCCCACGTTAATGAGGAAGAGGACGCAGCGCTTCACTCGGTTAAAATTCTGCTGCAGCATCTGAGAATGAGAGAGATTCAACCGAAACAAGTGCTGTTAGCCATAAACAAATCATTATTTGAGAATACTGCTGAATACCAAGAAATTGGAAATATTATATCCAATATGTTACTGAAATATATTGATATATTTTATGTTTATATCACATAAATATATTTTGATGACATATATTCAAACCAAAATAATATTCAAATGTAAAAACAATTGTATTTTATAATCACAAAATATATTTTATAGATGATCAATATTTTATATAATTTACTTGTATAAGAATTATATTATGTATTACTATATATTCTCACAATTATATATATTGTGCAATTATATGAGATATATTTTAACCAAAACATTAAAGCAATGCACTACCGTTCAAACGTTTAGGGTCAGTAAGATTTTCTCTGTTTTTGAAAGACGTTTTTTTTTATGTTCACCAAGGTTTCATTTATTTATTTGACAGTGAAAATTCAGCAAAACTGTAATATAGAGAAATATTATTACAATTCACAATAACTGTTTTATATTTGAATATATTCTAAAAGGTAATTGAATTTTGCATCATTACTCCAGTCTTCAGTGTCATGTGATCCTTCAGAAATCATTCTAATATGCTGATTTGCAGCTCAATAAACAATAATTAATTATTATTAATAATCTGATGAAAAGAATGTTTAAAAGAACAACATTTTTTAAAAATAGAAATCTTTTATAACACTAAATGTCTCTGTCACTTTTGATCAATTTAACATAATAAATTTGTAACATTATAAACGTTATAATGTAAAACTGAATCTTTACTGTCACTTTTAATCAATTTAAGTTATTAATTTGAAAAAGTTTTTTTGGGTTATAAAACATAAATATTATTCTCTTCCATCAAAGGCGATACGCATGATTAAAACAAACCACACCAAAAGATGCACTAATCTCATGGCATATCAAAAAACGAGGCAAATGTAATCATCTCCATAAGTGACGGTGTGACTGACAGCTGGGGTTAGATATACGGGCCGAATCCGCGGTTGAACTCTTAACTGAGACGGGCATAAAGAACTGAAGAATCGGTCTGTTCTGCTCAATGTGCAGCTTTGTGACAGCGTCTGATTCAGCCCAGCCCCTCCAATTCAGCGCTTTTGTCACGCAGGCACATTGAGAGAGAGGACAATGAGCAGGCACAGCCGTAGAGCCGCAGCCGGGCCCTCTGGGGTGGCCCCTCTCCTCTCATGAGGGCCGGCTTGACATTTCTATTCAACACCTAGAGCGGCAGGGCAAGGGGGAAAACGCAGCGATTCAACGCTTGCGCCCCCTGTCCCAAACACGTCGGCCTATTGTGTGGCGGGCATGGGACCGGCGGCCCTCATTGGGGTGGTTTTCATTTGATTGCAGCCGTTGGATTAAAGGAACAGTTCACCTAAAAATGAATATTATGTTATTATTTACTAATGACCCCTAATGTGATTGCACACCCGTGTGCTGCTATTTTATGTATAGAACACAGATGTATCATAAAAGCCCCATAAAAGTGGTCCGTGTGTGATTTATATTCAAAGTCTTCTGAAACAGGGTTATTATAGTTAACTAAAACTAAAACCATAAAGAAAACATTTTCATTACTTGAAATTAACAACAGGCAGTGGCTATTTACACTAAGTGAAAATAGCAGATGTTCTTAGCGATATACGCTATTTACACTAAGTTCAAATAGCAATAGATTCTATTTACACTATGTAAAAATAGGAGTATTTGCAATAGTAGTAGTTAGATGCTGTTTATACTACTTGGTGCAAATAGTGCCAGATATCTGGACCTCACTACTGTAGTGCATTATAAAACAGTATGCAATAATAACGTATGGAGTGTAAATTATCATTTTTATTAAAATTATTAAATGCATGCCGCTTTGGGACAATAAAGCCCTCCCTACACCTAACCCTAATCTTAACCGATAAACACCTGTGAGGTACGTTATTTTTCATTTTTCGATTATTTCCTTCATTTTTATTGAAAATAAATTCCTTTCTGATGTGATGTGAAAAGGGAGAAGAATGAGTTCAACAAAAGGTGATTCAAACAAACAAACAAAAAACTACTAACATTATGTGCTTTACTACCTACGCCACTGGAGCTGTTGTATAGCAGGCGTATTTTGAAATCTTGTGTAGCCCAACCACACGTTGGTGGGCGGAGTTAGTGTAAATAGCCTCTGCCAACAAGGCGGGCTTTGCATTTAGTGTAAATAGACACTCCTTTAACCCCGTTAACTAAAATTGAAAATGAATAATTGAAATGAAATGTTAAAAATCTTAAACTTATTTAATTTTAGTTATTTGCCAAAGAAACTAAAAAATGAACAAAAACTATATAGACATAATAAAAAAACTAATAAAAATGACAAAAACACACAACAACATTTTTAAAACTAACGAAAATGAAAATTGAAAATATAAAACTAAAACATTTTTGATACAGATAAAATCAATGATAAATGAAGATCAATCTTCATTAATCTTAAAACTGAAATAAAAATAAAATATAAAAAATTGTAAACGTATTTCATTTTAGATAGTTGCCAAGGAAACATTTCTCACTGTCATTCAGTTTAACTTGATGTACTAAAATAACTAAAACTGAAATAAAAACTAATAAAGATGATAAAAACATAACAAAATTATTAAAATATTAACTAAAAATTTAAATGGAAATTAATACATGTAAAAATTAGTGCTGTCAAACGATTAATCGCATACAAAATAAAAGTTTGTATAAAATATGCGTGTGTTCTGTGTATATTTATTATGTATATATAAATACACACACATACAGAATATATTTTGAAAATATTTACATGTCTATATTTATATTCATATCATTTATATTATAAATAAATATATTTAACATATAAGCATAACATATTTTTCTGAACTATATGCATGCATGTGTGTGTATTTATATATACATAATAAATATACACAGTACACATACATATATTATGTAAACAAAAACTTTTATTTTGGATGCGATTAATCGCGATTAATCATTTGACAGCACTAGTAAAAATAAAAACGAATTCAAAATATTAATGAAAACCATAATAGTATCTCAGTGATACTAAAACAACACTGTACCAAAGCCATATGACTGTTTAGTCTGAAAATTCACAGATAATCCCTACACCGGAGCTTTTGTATCCAGAATTAATGCTGTTTTTATGTCACCATTTTTAATCTAGATGCTAACGCTTAAGAAGTCTGCGAATATATGACACAACACAAGTCATTTGAACCATTTTTGGGGTGCTTTTTTTTATCCTTTTTGGAATTTTATGGAAACAGCTGTGCAATGATTCTTTAAAAAAAAAAAACTTTTTGTGTTTCACAGAGTAAAATAGCAGCATGTGGTTTGTGGAACGACATAAAGGGGAGTAAATACTGACAGAGGTGTCATTATCTGTGAACTACTCCTTTTAAAGAATAGTTACATTTTTGCTATTTTACCTGTTTAGAGAATTTGGACTCCTCTTCGATGTACTTCTGTTCTGGTGGAACGAATGTCCGCAAACTGGCTTTCACCTTGAAGCGAAACGAAGCACTATGATTTGTTTTAATTAGCGCTGGAGTTCTCTATATGCATCAATAATTATTGCATATTCGACAGTGTGAAAAAACACAGAGGAAACAAAAGACACAACATCCAGCACTCCAGGCGCAGCGCACACTTACGGCGTTGAAGATGACGTCTGCTTCGAGAAAGATGACCCCCTTTGTTGGCCCTGTCAGCTCCTTGTTTCTTAAGACTTAGGCCTTCTGTTCACTGTTGCAGATCTGTGTGAAGAAGACGTGACAGCCTGCTGTCTGGCAAAGCCCCAGCGGACCCCCCTCCTCAGCTGACCCCTGATCTCCTAGCAGCAGCATCAAACAGCCAGCCGCACATTCCCTCCCCGTCCCTCCCTCCTTCCAGCACTTCCAACTCAGACAAGTACCTGCTCATTACCAGCATCCCTCTGTCACCGAGACATTACCCCGGCACCGGGAGGCCCAGCTGTGTGCGCTTTTAAACACACGCTAAGACATCAAACTCGTTCGGCGAGTCGATTTGTTTCAAACACATCTATAAAAGCGCCTTTAAAAACACAAGTGGATCTAAGAATTTGGAGAAGCTGAATGGGGTGAGCTTACGTTTAATAACGGGACGGCCACTTTACCCAGGAAATCAGAGCTGCGATCTCTGTCCTCGTCGTACACGCTGATCTCCAGCACTGAGTGAATGTCTTTCACGTTACTGCAGGGTGAAAAATATACAGAATCATTTCTATTCTTTTTGACTATAATATTGCATTTACAAATACTGTATGAAGTCAACATTAAACAGAATTTGCAACACTTTTGAATGCCATAATATGACGCATTTCTGTGGGTAATTATGTAGGGCGATACTTGACTTCAGGATTTGATTGGATGATGAATGATACCTCATAACAGAATAAGTTCTATTATTATTGATTATAAAATGGTTTAGTATATCGCATTTACAAATATACTAAAGGCACAACACATGATTGCAAACAGGAATTTGCAATGCATTGAAATGCCATAATATATGGAAGCTTATTTCTGCCAAGGAAAAAGTTATATCTCACAATTCCAACTTTTTTTCTCGCAAAAATTGCAAGTTTACATCTCGCAAAAGGCGATTCAAACTTGGGTCGATCGCGCCAAACCATAACTACTAACATTATGCGCTTTACTACCAACTTTTTTCATCTCGCAATTCTGATTTTTATCTTGGAATTCTGAGTATATATATCTCTCACAATTTTGACTTTTTTTCTCTGAATTCTGACTTTGCATCTCGCAATTCTAACTTTTTTTTCACCACAAAATAAAAAATATAAAAGTAATTGTGACTTGTGAGTTTTTTTTTTTTTGCAAATGGAAGTTTATATCACAATTCTGACTTTTCTTCTCAAAATTGTGACATAACATCTTGCATTTCTGAGTTTATATCTGACAATTCTGACTTTTTTTTTCTCAGAACTGAAATTGTGAGAGATTAACTCAAAGTCAGAATTGTAAGATAAGCCACGGTTACCCTTTTTATTTTTTAATTCCGTGGCAGAAAAAAGTTCCCATAATAAAGTGGCATATTTGTGAATACAATTCTGTGGGAAATTCATTATGAAGATCAGCATTTAAATCATGCAGCTTCTTTTTTGGTAAAAAAAAGTCATTCTTTTCTAAATGACTGGCTTTCGACTGGTTTTTAAATGGCGTACAATAAAATGGGTGAATTATTTTTAAAAAGACATATGAATAATAAATTATATCAGTGCAGAGACAAGTTTTCACAACATTGCATTGATTCCTCAGTTCCAGCTCATTATATCAACATTTGTATTTATTTATGTGTGCTTTTATATCATTTCCTATACAGTTCGACTAATATTGGAACTAGAAGAATTAATTTACGGTACTAAACAAAAGTGAAGCAAAGGGTGCAAGAGATATTGTGCTATATTGCAATGTGTATCATGTCGTGAGGTAAATGGTGATAGGCTCACTAAATAACTACAACCAAGTCATATCTAGAGGCCAAAATAATAAAAAATAAAACAAGTCATATCTAGAGCGCTAGGTTTGTTTGACTCAATAGGCCAGTAGGAAACCACCTAGAACCAGCCCAAAACAGCCTAGCAACCTAAACATCCTGCAACAACAAATGAATAGCATCCAAGAATCAAGTAAATGGGATACATTTTCATTTGACGTTTTCTATAATATTATATACTGTATTACACAATCAAGCCAAATTGCAGCTGATAGTTGGTTTTGTAAATGCAATGCACTTGAGTCCAGGTGACAGAACAACTTCATCAGCTGTGGATATTTAAATTCGTCCTCTGCTGGGAGCAGCGGTGGTTGTGCATAATGAACTCACAAGGTGAAGACTTTATTCCACTCGGGATTCAGTGTCTTGTAGACCGTGTGTGTTTGCAGACGGTCGTTACACAACTCTGCAATGCAGAACGGGTCGCTCTTTCCTGAAACACGATGTTGCATTCAAATAGCTTTTAGTTTAAAATGCCCAAGTGAGGTATGAAAAGGATTGGAATGAAATGACAACCGTGAAATAAAATAATGAAGTTTGTAGCTATAAGTTTCTAGTAAGTCACTTTTGCTTAATAATAAAGATGCAGCTTCTTCAGTCTGGCCTATGATGTTTTACGATCACCTTCTCCCCAGGATCTTTCATGTGCTCTCATACTGTGTTCAAAAGTTTGGCGTCATTAAGGATGCATTACGTTGATGAAAAGTGACCGTTAAGACGTTCACAACGTTTTATCTGAAATAGATTTCTATTTCAAATAAATGCTGTTCTTTTGAACTTTCCTAGAAAAAAAGTATCATGGTTTCCACAAGAATATTAAGCAGCTTAACTGTTTTCAACATTGATATAATAGGAAATATTTCTTGAGCAGCAAATTAGCATATTAGAATGATTTCTGAAGGATCATGTGACACTGAAGACTGGAGCAATGATGCTGAATATTAAATATTTAGTTACAATAGTTCTATAAAGTAGCGAAAACTAAAAAAAAAGCTTGAAATGATCAGTAAGTCTTTTTGAAAACACAATTGTCAGATTTGAAATAATGTTTATTCCTATATAGAGATCATGCAACTTCCTTGAAAATGTTGCCAGTGTGAAAGATTAGCATAACTGCCTTTAACTTTTATTAAAATTTTAATTCACTGCAAAAAAATAAAGTTAAGGAAGTAAAACGTCTATGACATCGGTGCTGAAAGAATGTAATTCTACACATCTTGCCCACTTGCATGTTGTTTTATGAAATATTTGGCTAATTTTTGAAAGCTCTCAGCTCAAATAAATGTGAAGAGAAAAGCACACAGATTCGGTGTGGGTGAATGTTGGATGGAAAAAGTGTAGAGGAGCTAAAAATCAGATTGGAAGACAAGTCTTTTTAAACCTTTTTAAAGAAATGCACAAAAAGTGTGTGTGTGTGTGTGTGTGTGTGTGTGTGTGTGTGTGTGTGTGTAAAAGCTTTTGTCTGTCCACCATAGTGTGGTATTAGAAGAAGCATGAAATCAGAACCCATGAGGTGGGCTGCTTCTGAGAGAACTTATGAGTAAGAAAAATATGAAATTAGGAGGTTATCTTTCCATCATACACCTCCTGAAATGCCTGGAAAAGTCTTATAGACCATCCAGTTTACAATCCAGGTACATTTTTAAAGGTGTTTAGACACCAAATAGAGTTGGATTAGGAAAAAAAAAAAAAAAAAAAAGAAATACTATATGCATTTATGCGTTCATTTGATCAGAAATATAGTAAAAAGTAATATTAAGTATTATTACAATATAAAAGAACTGTTTTCTATTTTAATATATTTTAAAATGTTATTTATTCCATAAATAAAATATCTAATATGCTGATTTGCTGCTCAAGAATCACTTCTTATTATTATCAATGTTGAAAACTGTTTTCTTGCTGCTTATTTATAATATAATTTATTATTACATTATTAAATATCATATTTTTGTGGAAAGTGATACACCACTTTTAAATTGAAATAATATTTCAAAATATTACTGTTTTAACTGTATCTTTGAAAAACATGCCTAAAAGTTTAATTTTGAATGCAAAAAACTTTATCTTACTGACCCAAAGCTTTTCAATGGTAGTGTACATTTTTACATTTTATGAATAAAGTAAGTGGTGCTTGACTATAAATAAGTAAATCCGATCACAAATATTATCACTGCACTTTGCGAACAGCTAATAAAGTCTTAATATCATGATTTAGATGCCAAATATTATTGTTCTGAGCATCACACAGATTGCGTTGTCATGATTTCTGTTACTTTTCTCAGCGCTGGACAGGATGGGCCAATCACAGATGTGAATATTGAAGGTTTAAGTTTTATTTAATAATTTTAAAGACATTGATGGGGCAAATGTTTATTTATATGGGTCAAATAATATAAAACCCATACTGAGATTTGAATGCGGCTCAATGGAGGATTCAGTTGTCAAGTGCCCTCTAGAGGAAGACATGTTAGCGGTTAATAGCAACACTTGCTGTACAGTGTCAAAAGACCCCTTTTGTGCAGAAATGTACTGTTTGGCTGTGAGGACGTCACTCACATATCTCTTAATGATCTGCTGGCGTTCGTCTGGGTCGTCCAGTAGGTTGACAGACAGGTCAGAGATGGAGAGCACGACTGTGGCGGTCAGAGTCACCAGCAGTACTAATGTCCCTTTATCCTCCTCCAGCTCAAGTTCCAGCTTATGCGTCTTCTCTCTGCTCAACTTTGACAGGTCCAGCTGACAACTAAAATATGTTAAACACATGTACTTCTTGTAAATCAAGCATCTAGCAATGGCATATTGATGGGTTTGATTTACAGATAATGTGAATAAATGATATGTGGAAAATTGTACGCACTGGCCAATAAAGTCATCTCTCCTTCCAATGTCTTTATCCCAAACGGTGATCTCCAGAATGCCTCCCTCCTCGTCATACAGATGCAAGTCAAACTGCTCCCTCCACTGAGGGTTAAGGGTCTTGGGAATTGTCTGATTTTACAGAAGTAACAGAGAAATAGTTTTCTTAGAAATAGTTTCAGCAGACAGTATTCTTATTCTGTCTGCTGAAACGTATACTGAACGAATAGCATCTTATGACATTATGATGAGCAGACGTTGAGATAAATGAATGAATGAATGAAAAATTAATTATTAAATAAAAATATTATTTATAAACGTTTTTGTCATTATATATCACAATAAATGTAAAAATAAATATCAATCATAATAAATACAAAGAATAAATTTAGCTGTAAATAATGCAGGCTAGGGTTATTGGTTAATATTATTTTTCCTTTCCTTGGTTACATCAGCAATGAAAATTTGGTAACACTTTACTTTAAGCCTTTATGTATAATGCATTATAAACATAGTTTTAATGCATTAATTATGCCTTGTAATGCATTGTACAATCTCATGAATAATTGTGACCACAGTTAATACATTATAACACTTATCAATTCATTGTTATACTTTGCATTTTAAATTCAGTTATATTTAACTGTTAATAATTAATGCATTACACCCTTTAATAACCCTTTATAATGCATTATACATAAAGGCTTTGAATAAAATGTTACCGATTAAAATTATTTTTACTTTGGAATAATGGCTGAAACGTGGACAGTAAGACTAGAGATATTTAAAAAGAGATCACACAGTGTCATGTTGCCATGTTGAAATGGCACAGTCACTCATACCTTACTCTTGTACTTTTGAGGGCCTAGTTTGAACTTGACGTAAGGGTCACTCAGGCCGTTCTGGTCCATGGGGATGAGGTTGCGACCCTCAATGAGTCTGATGCTCACGATGCCCCTCCACAGCTGAGACTTTCTGTGCATGTCCGACAGCCGAAGATTCTGCTGCTGCTGATGCTGCGCTCCGCACACACGTCACAGGACATTAAAGGGTTACTTCAGTCCAAAAGGATAATTCTGTCATCATACAGTCACCCTCATGAACAGTGAACAATATTTGAGAGAAATAGGCCTTTTGTGTACATAGAAAAAGTCTTAGATCTTTGAGTTCAGCTCATGAAAAATGGGGGCAAAAACATTTTTGCATTTGTTATATTATAAATGCATTGTTGCATTTATAATTTTGTTCAGTGTATATATATATATATATATGCATTGTACAATCTCATGAATAATTGTGACCACAGTTAATACATTATAACACTTATCAATTCATTGTTATACTTTGCATTTTAAATTCAGTTATATTTAACTGTTAATAATTAATGCATTACACCCTTTAATAACCCTTTATAATGCATTATACATAAAGGCTTTGAATAAAATGTTACCGATTAAAATTATTTTTACTTTGGAATAATGGCTGAAACGTGGACAGTAAGACTAGAGATATTTAAAAAGAGATCACACAGTGTCATGTTGCCATGTTGAAATGGCACAGTCACTCATACCTTACTCTTGTACTTTTGAGGGCCTAGTTTGAACTTGACGTAAGGGTCACTCAGGCCGTTCTGGTCCATGGGGATGAGGTTGCGACCCTCAATGAGTCTGATGCTCACGATGCCCCTCCACAGCTGAGACTTTCTGTGCATGTCCGACAGCCGAAGATTCTGCTGCTGCTGATGCTGCGCTCCGCACACACGTCACAGGACATTAAAGGGTTACTTCAGTCCAAAAGGATAATTCTGTCATCATACAGTCACCCTCATGAACATGATTTTTTGGACACAAAAGGAGATGTATAGAGCCTACAACAAAAGTGGTTGATGGATGTGGCTGTAAAGCTCCAAAAAGGACAGTCTACGCTATCATTTTAAAGTTTGGGGTCTGTACGCTTTGAGGTCTTGTTTCTTGAGCAGCAAATCACCATATTAGAATGATTACTGAACGGTCATGTGCACACTCAAGACTGGCGTAATGATGCTGAAAATTCAGCTTTGCATCATGGGAATAAATTACATTTTAAAATATATTCAGAAAGAACACGGTTATTTTAAATTGTTAAATATTTCACTGTTTTTACAGTATTTTTGATCAAATAAATGCAGCCTTGGTGAGCATAAGAGGCCAATCTTACTGACCCCAAACTTTTGAACAGTAGTGTAAAGTTTATGATGACAGATCATTTTTGAGTGAACGATCCCTTAGTTTAAGACAATGAAATGACTCCTCAGCGGGAAAAGGACTGAAAGAGTGTGGAGTGGTTTCACATACACCATGAATGACTGAGTCACCAAAGCATAAAATGCAGATGTCTACAAAAAGGCAAGGCCTGTCACCCCAAGAGATGCATGACTGCCACAACTAATGGACCGGTTCCTATAAAACTCTTCATCCTCTGACCAGACTGCTGCAATTCTGACCCGTATCTGACATTTAGGACATTTTGCACACAATCCAGTTTTTCTTTGAACATGTTGCAAAAGTCATTCTGCAAAATGGCCATTACTAACAAACTCAATACAGCGTGTGGGACAGTTTACACAGCAGCTAGTCAGAGAATCTTGGGGCAAGCGCTCCTGCTTTTTTACCTTACTGCATCCCTTCCAGCTTCTCCTCAATAGCATGGTCTACAAAAACAACAGAGCAGGTCATATGTGTTACTGTCAGTTAATCAGGGGACCGGGATGGAGGTGGGCGAGCTTTGATTAATGCCACAGCTACTTTTGTACTAGATCAAGTGATGCATCTTCTGTTCTCACGCTCTGTCCTGATGATCAAAACCGCCCATAAGACTGCCTTTTCATCTGTTGGTGGAACACCGTGTGAATTTCGATGTGTTCTCCGCCCACCTGCACACTGCAGCAGGTTTCTAATGTCTAATTCAAAGTCATTTCATGCATTATGCAGATAGCACAAACGTCCCATCATCCCAGTGTCTCTCAAGAGTCATGGGCTTTTTGGACAAGCTGAACATAATACTTCTACTAGTTCTGCAGACTTTGCACAGCATTTTTTCTGTAAGCCAAATGCGCATGTTGTGCAGGGCACAGTATCCCACAATGCAATATGCTTGACTTGACCATCCATGGTTCTTTTTTATACAAAATAGATTTTAAAAAGCAAAATAAAATTTTTTTACTAGCTAACTGGACATCACAAACCGAATTAAATGCAACATAGTAGCTCATGTGACCACAATGTAGTATACTACTATTTCATTATGCATAATGCATACTGTTTTAAAAAAAATAGTTGGCTAGGCAGTATATACACTACACTACATACGCTGCATTTATTTGCTAAAATACAGTAAGAACAATTTTCAATAACTGTTTTCTATTTGAATGTAATTTATTCTGTGATCAAAGCTGTATTTTCAGCATCATTACTCCAGTCTTCAGTGTCACATGATCCTTCAGAAAGCATTCTAATATGCTGATTTGCTCCTCATTAAACATTTATTATTATTATTAATTTTGAAAACTTTTTTTTTAGTTAACTTAATTTTTTTGTGGAAACCGTGATACTTTTTTTAGGATTCTTTGATGAACAGAAAGTTCAAAAGAACAGCATTTATTTGAACATTATAAATGTCTTTACTGTCACTTTTGAAAAACGTTGTTCGTCCTTGCTGAATAAAAGTATTAATTTCTTTTAAAAAACCTCATAACCCCAAACCTTTGAAAGGGAGTGCACAGTAAACAGATTGAGCACATTATCAACTTCTGTTGCAGGATTCACATACTTTTCAAAAACAAGATTACTAGATGTAGTTGCTAAACACTTCCTGAGAACTAAAAACAGTTTATATAGTCTTGTGAGAAAGGTGTGAAACAAATTTGAGGTCTGTAAACACGTCAGAATGAAATCTTTTTGAATGCATGTTGAGAGATTGTTGGCAGATTGAATCTTTTCCAACTTTTACAAGTATAAGACAACATTAATCTGCCAAGTGAGTCTTACCGCCTGTCGCAGGACCTCTCTGTCCTCTGTACTTCTTGGGAATAGAGTGACCGCCAGCTCCAGAGAGCCCAGGTCCTGATCAGGGCAGTGAGGATCTTGAAGGTCCAACCGAACATCAATAGGTCTACAAGAAAAACATGAGCTGTTATGACCACCATTATAAGTAGCACTATAGTTTATCACCTAAAAAAAAGAATAGTACTTTTGATAAATATGTTTAAAATGATAACGTCCACTTGTCAATATAATACTTTTACAATGGCATTGGTAACCAAAAACGTATGCATTTGTGTAAAGCTGCATCCACGGCATTAGATGTCAGTATAAACTCTTAGATCACAACAAAACATTAGCAAAACTGACCTTGTCAACGTTCATTTCATGAAACTCCTAATACATCTGAACACCATTTTATGCTGATTAAAAATGTATTAATTTGACACTAACTGTTGAATTCTTATATCTTTGCAGTAATGATGAAGACAATACCTCTGGAGCTCCAGAGAATCAAGGTGCAGGTAAGCTGAGCCCATAAAATCATCTTGAAGGCCAAAATCATAGTCAAACACCTAAAATAGATTGCAAAAGGGTCAATTCTTTAGGAAGAAATATCAGAGACAGTGTTGGGGAAAGTTATTGCATGCATTACAATATTGCGTTACTCCATAAAAAAGTAACTAATTATGTTACTTTGTTACTTTTTATGGAAAGTAATGCGTTACGTTACTTTTGCGTTACTTTTTAAATCTGGACAGGGCTTGCTTGTTTGTTTTTCAAATTAAAAAGTTATATTTTTGGCAAATATAAAAGCTTTTTCACACCAAAAGTGAAATGAATAAGCCTCAGGCTGAAGGGAAAGTGCATTTACGTCCGTACAGTAGAATGCAGAAGAAGACATTTCAACACACTTCAGCAATAAACAAAGACACACAAATGTTTGTCTGGAGTAATTTGTGCTTATTAGTATGGTTGAACTGGATCATCGAAGGTCAGAAGCAAAGACATTGTTAATAGAATGGGGATTAAATACATAAAGGATATTTGTGTTGTTTAACATTTAATTATTGCAGGTTCGCATCATATTCTGAGTTGCATTATTTGTATTCATTTTGAGGAATACTGAATCTGTGTTTTTTTTGTGAGTGAGATGAATTAATGCATATTCCTATTTATTTTAGAACTACAGTAACATCTTCTGATTTCTGTCACCATGGCGACACCAGAGCTGTCAATCAATAAATTGGAAAAAAAATTCACTTTTTGAAAAAGTAACTCAGATATTCTCTTGTAAATGAAAAAGTAATGAGTTACTTTACTAGTTACTTGAAAAAAGTAATCTGATTGCGTAGCTCGCATTACTTGTAATGCGTTACCCCCAACACTGATCAGAGAACATTCTAGACTTCTTAATGACTGATTAATAACTGTTGTCAATTCTAAAAAAAAAATAAAAAAAAAACGGCTCATAAGACTCATTTGTACTGGAATCAGTCTACATTGTTCACGCTGTAATGCTTTTGTATTACTAAATAATCAGCTCATAAAAGTCATTCATTCGGAAATCGGAATACATCTGTCCCGCATTATGTTTTTGATTCTCTAAAAAAAACCCGGCTCATTAGAGTAATTCATTTGGGATTCGGACTACACTGGACAAGCAATATGATTTGATTCACTAAAATGAATTTGCTCATAAGAGCCATTCATTCAAAAAAACGGACTACACCAGTTGAGCAGTATGTTTTTGATTCACCAAAACGAATCGCCTCATCAGAAACAATACTTTGGGTTTCGGAATACACTGGTCGAGCTGTATGATTCTGATTCACTAAAACAAACCGGCTCATAAGAGTCATTCATTCAAGATTCATATTATATACTATACTGGTAACAAGCATCCAAAAACTATGCGAGTAAAAGCTGTATTTTTACCTTAAAATACAGAGGCTCTTGTAAATTGTCCACTATCAGACAAACACGTTCATCCCAAACTGGGTTCAGGTTCTTGTGGATGATTTTACTGCGGAAAACTTCTTTGCCAGCTATTTTGAACTTCACATACGGGTCACTTGTTCCTGAAACATAAAAGCATTTTGATCTCAACATAACTGATTACATGTTTCAACAAATCATAGAAGGAACATTAGTTTTAAATAGCATATAAATACATCTTATTAAAAGTGAAACACGTTTTCCGGACAGTGGTATTAGTGGAGACAACATGAGCAGCAGATCTTACCGCCTCTGTCTCGAATGGCAAGGTTGTTTCCTCTTTTCAGCATGATGTCTAACTGGTACATTGCTGAAGTGGGCAGTGAAGGCTGTGTGCCACCGTTACCAGCTGCGTTAATGCCCTGAAGAAAAGACATTGTCCCAAAAACTTTAGTGCGACTGATTGACAGAACCTCCTCAAACATTCAGTGCATCCAAAGCCATTAATGCCAAACATAGGGTTTTACAACTCAAAAGTGCTCATATGAGAAAACAAACTTACACCTGGGGAGAAAATGTATGATTAAAATTATGACAGGATGTTGCAAGATGCTTAAACCTGATAAATGGTGCTCTAAAACCAGCATTGAGAACATAACTGAACTCGTACAAACTTTTTATTGTGTTCTAACAGTTTCATTAGAATGACCATTTGCACTTGCTTTTATTTAACTGGACTCATTACAACATATTTACAAGTTTCAGTCATATTTTTGGCTGCTATATAGAAATAGTATAGCAGTTTTGTGTAATGGCATGTTGCAACATGACAAGTGTCCTGCAACAAGTCATTTATCTGTCCACACTAAAAGCAAAAATGCTGCACAATGTGAAGCAAGAACAATGTGATTCCACTTTGTTTTCATACTTTCACAAAGTCAGCACTCATTTTGTACCAATTTCTTCCTTGTACCCTTTTGTGGAGATGTTCATTAGTGAAATAAGCTTCCACTTTGTTGCATGCCACTTCATTACTTTGTCTAATCATTTGTGGTTGGTCGCTTTAAATGTTAGTCAGACGATCTCATCCAGTCTAAGTAGCCAGTTCTTGAACAGAATAAGCTGCAAATAAACTAAAAAGCGAGAGTCACAGGAGGCTAAACTAGCTTTCAATGGCTAATTTTAACATAGGAAGTGAAACACTGTGTGTGTGTGTGTGTGTGTGTGTGTGTGTGTCATTACTTTGTCTAATCATTTGTGGTTGGTCGCTTTAAATGTTAGTCAGACGATCTCATCCAGTCTAAGTAGCCAGTTCTTGAACAGAATAAGCTGCAAATAAACTAAAAAGCGAGAGTCACAGGAGGCTAAACTAGCTTTCAATGGCTAATTTTAACATAGGAAGTGAAACACTGTGTGTGTGTGTGTGTGTGTGTGTGTGTGTGTGTGTGATGTCAACTAAAGGCCTTCATTTATTTTTAAAGTGCCCCTATTATGCCATTTTTAAGGTTGCTAATATTGTTTTATGAGTCTCCTAAAACAGGTTTACATGCACACAAGGTCAAAAAACACATGCGCGTGTGTGTGTGTGGACGCAGATATATGTGGTACCTGTGGCCTGTCATACGGTACAGTTTCCATTACTCTTTCACAAAACTGCTCCCTCACCGGTCTCTCATCACAATCTCACAACACCTGGCAAGAGCATCTCCAGCTCATACTTTATTTTATCCCAATATTTGGGGCAAATGTTGTCATGAAAATAATGATTTAAAGCAAAAACTCTTAAATAGGCTTCATTTTATTTAAGTAAGCAAACAATATATAAAGAATAATTGAATGAATGAACGAACGAACAAAGCCTATTTTAAAGTGTTCGCATTAAATCATTATTTTCACGACATTAACTTTTGCCCAAAACAATAATGTAATGTGTAAAAAACAATGATAAACATTTCGATTCTAAAGTATTTGATGTGTTGTCTATAGGTTATGCTGATTTAAATTAAAAGTCATTACAGTAATAAGAATCTAATGAAATCATCACAGAAATGAACTTCAAACTCAAAAGTAAAATGTTGCATTAAAGAAACTTTTTTATATATTTATGAATTTAAATATTGTTAGGATTGTTTACATTTCATATATTCATTTATAGACTACCATTACAATTTTGGGGGTTTAAAATAAATTAATACTTTTATTCAGCAAGGATACATTAAATTGATCAAAAGTGACAAAGACATTTATCATTTCTATTTCAAATAAATGCTGTTCTTTTAAACTTTCTAGTCATCAAAGATTCATGGAGAAAAAAAACGTATCACAGTTTCCACAAAAATATGAAGCAGCACAACTGTTTTCAGCATTAAATAATCAGAAATGTTTCTTGAGCAGCAAAACATATTAGAATGATTTCTGATGGATCATGTGACACTGAAGACTGGAGTAATGATGCTGAACATTCAGCTTTGCATCACAGGAATAAATTACATTTTACAATATATATAAAAAAAAAAAGTTATTTTAAATAGTAATAATATTTCACAATATTACTGATTTTACTGTATTTTTGATCAAATAAATGTATCCTTGGTGAGCAGAAGAGAATTCTTTCAAAAATATCACAAAATCGAACCGACCCCAAACTTCAAGAACAATGTGATTCCACTTTGTTTTCATACTTTCACAAAGTCAGCACTCATTTTGTACCAATTTCTTCCTTGTACCCTTTTGTGGAGATGTTCATTAGTGAAATAAGCTTCCACTTTGTTGCATGCCACTTCATTACTTTGTCTAATCATTTGTGGTTGGTCGCTTTAAATGTTAGTCAGACGATCTCATCCAGTCTAAGTAGCCAGTTCTTGAACAGAATAATCTGGAAATAAACTAAAAAGCGAGAGTCACAGGAGGCTAAACTAGCTTTCAATGGCTAATTTTAACATAGGAAGTGAAACACTGTGTGTGTGTGTGTGTGTGTGTGTGTGTGTGTGATGTCAACTTCACACATCTGACAGTGCTTAAAAACAGCCTGAATAAGTAATGTGGTGTTTTTCGGTGCATGGTGTAGCCTAGTGGTTAATGGTTTTGTAGCGAATTTAGCTCACAACAGGAAATATGAATAATTAACCATAACTAGTTATAATTAACTATTCATATTTTAGATCCTCTGTAGATATTTAGCTGACCACTCAGGGTCAACTGTCTTGTCAATTCTAAGAACGTTAATTTCCTGGTTAAGGGAAATAACTTTCTTACTGTACAATTCTACCAATTAATTAGTAGAAAAGTCAATTTCTACTGTGCATTTGTGCCCCTTGTTTCTGGAGAATGCAGCTGAGAGTCGGCTCGCATTCCACAAGGTTGTAAATGTATCGGGTTACCATGAAACCAGGGTCCTGTTCGGCGTCCTGGGGTGTTACAAAGTATTTGTGAAATCTAGCTAACAAAATATATATTGTGTGTTTGAGTGGTCCAGACGCTACAGTTTGTTCTGAAAAGTTGCGGATTCATAAACTTACCATCATTGCGCCCATTCAAGCCCCCAAACTGAACACCTGCTGCAAGTCATTTAAAGAAGGTATATCATGTAAAACGTTTTTTTTCTATATCTAAGGGTACTACAGTGTAAAAATTATTTTTAGAAGTTGTAAATAAAACAGAAAGATTATTGAAAGTTATTATTATTGATTATTGCAGTCTTCCTATTTCAAAATGTCATGTTTAATTTCATGTTACTTGTCATTGATTTGCAATTATATGTGTAAAGAGTGAAAATGCTAATGTGTTAGGGTGTCCTGTGTGTGTTCTATGTGGTTGCTAAGGCATTACATGTGTGTGTTCTAATAAGGTGTTACTAGGGTGTGTTCTACAGTATGTGGTTGCTAAGGTGTCACTAGGGTAGTTGTTTGCTGGCCCAGGTTAAATGATATTTGGTGATATTCTGGTCTAGATATGGGCTCAGATCCATTCTTCAATAACTCAAGGAAAAACAGCCGGTCTGATCACAGGTCTGAAAGTATTAGAAAACCTCTCTTCAACAAGCTGCTTGATTTGATTCATATCTGTAGCACAAATGGTGCAGAACGAGTTCCATGACAAAGTTGAATATTTAGGGGCTTCGGAAACCAGCACCACTAATTATGTCACTTAAACTCACTATTTAAAGACAATATTTGATGAATACTATAGACATTCTACTTCCTCTTTTCACCCTTGAGTGAGAGATGAGGTCAGAAACACACTTCTGTCACACACTAAATGTGTTTACAGTGTCAACTGAAAGCAGGTGATTTGCATTGAGGACCTATTTAACATCTTGTTTAATGACAGGATTGGCAAGAAGATAGAATATTGTTATTAGAACAGAGATTCCGCTAACAACATCCTGGTGCCATGTTTGAGATAAAGATGTTCTGGGGCCTATTCTTCGTACGTCGCTTATTACATCCGAGATGAAATGTCACATCCAAGATGATATCATCGCGCTAATCAGGACCTGGCTAATTCGGTTCTTCGAATGCACCTGTTGTTGATGATTAGTATGGCTGGATTGAGTTATCTGAGATAATTGGGCGTCCATGGGTTGGTTTAAAAGGGACTATGTATCGATACTCGAAACCATGATCAGCAATGCAGCGATTGGATCTCCTGCGCTCCATCAAACCACTCCCATAATAGCTGTCATCACTCAAATTAATGCACGACATTATCTATATAGCATGTGTGTAAGACTCGAATACAATTATGAAGTAATCATTTTATGACGAATAAATCTTTCAGTAAGTAAAACAGGCTGTGTCTATAGTATTTAAGACAACACAACATTATTATATTATCTTTAAATTAATTTTTAAATGATTATTATTTTAAATTATTGTCCCTGGATTAGTAGGGTATTCTTGTAATAAAGTAGCGGTGGTAGCGGACAGATTTTAAGTATCAATTATGCTTAAAAAGATGCAATCTAATCCTGTTTACATGAAATAAGCCTGCTCCCGAGCAGGTTTAAGCTTACGGACCTGTTGCTATGACCGCAACTCCGGGACGAGCTTCGAAGAACCAAATAATCCAAGATCATGCCAAATCGTCAACAATCAAATCCAGCTAACTGAGTTAGCGACGTACGAAGAACAGCCCCCTGATGGCTGATTTACATTTAGAGATACAATATGTATCTTCGTCCATCATTTCAATAGACAACATCATCTAGCATCTCAGTAACATTTCTGCACCTCTAAAATCATACAGAAAAATCACACCAAACTGAATTCCAAATACAATCAATGACAAGTCTCCTTGTTTGATCATTGGTCAGTCAAACAGATAGACCCTTCCCAAACTCACACCTGAATTATAATGGTTCCACCTATAGCTGCACAATTTGAGGGGAAAATAAGATTTATTGTGATTTTTCTTAAAATAAAAAACTCATGGTGTAATGTTGTTCCAGGGCTGAAATATTTGGCCAAATATTTTGTGATTATATATCAATTTGATAATTATTTTTATTCTGATAATTGTGATGATTGATTATTATGATTACTATAACTAAATAAAAACAAAATATGTAATATTATTACTGTAATATCACTGTAAAATATTTAGAATACTGTATTTAAGAAAAGTATAATAATTTTACTGTACAGTACAACTGTAAAAAAGATTGGCTATAATAATAATAATAATACTATTGTTGTTTGTTATGGTGATGATTTTATTATAATAACAATTTTATTTTACAGTACAACTATAAAATTACAATACAAATATTTATATGTATTATATAATATTTATATATTATTTGATCTTAATTTCTTCAATTTCAAATGTTAAACCATCAAAATGTCTTTTGACAGAAAACTGCAGGGAGCTTTAAACCTTCTATTTTTTTGATAAGCATTTCTCATGACAACTATGGGAAGATGGTTGGTGCATCTTGCACCATTAAAGCCACCCAAACTCAGAGCAGAGATTAGTTTAGTGAAACAAGCCACTCTGAGACACTGCAAACACCGGCAGATCATGAGCGGCTCATGTGTAAAAGAACAGAGTTCCTCGCTTCACTCTGAAACACGCAGCACATATATTTATTTCATTACATCTTAACCTTTTAGATTTTATAATCGCACTGCTAATTGCGATTTTGTTTTTATTCCAATTAAACGTGCAGACCTAGTTCGGCCCTCCCCTATAAGACCTGCCTAAGATGAATTCACCTTCCTCTGTTCTGTTCGGAGCATCATGTGAGCAAAGACACTCGTCATCTCACCTCCGCTGAGAGGTGATTACAGAAGCAGATCTCCTTAAGAGAAAGACACTGACATGGGGAATGGTGCCAGCGCAAAAAAAACATGTCAACCGCTGCACTGAAAATCTTTATTGAGGTTTGTACAAGAAGTAGCTCATATTGATTGTGCCTATAAATCAAAGTCTCGTAATAAGCTTCCTCTTGCTCCATTAAGTAGAAACGGTGTGAGTGTGACAGCTCAAATGCAATTTATTTTCATTAGTGATAATTACGACAGAACAAAACTGTCTATTTGTACTCAATGACAATGATTTTGAGCAACAATGCAACCAGTAATCAGTCAACATGTGTCCTTTATGCAAATATGCACTAATGCAATGCATCCAATTCTAGAAACATCTGTAGTCAAGATGACTGAACTTTGGCAAGAGAAAATATTTCAGAATAACTCGCCAAAGGGTTTAACAGGAAGATGTAGCAGTTGACAGCTGTGTGGTTAAAGTTATAGAGCCACTTCCTGTTTGCAAGAAAAGCAGCTTATAAACAGAAATTCTGGGGTCCATTATAGGGGCCTCAGGGGGTGTGTGCAAAACGCACATGCATTAAGTGTAATGTTGTAAGACAGGAAACATGTGATCTGTTTAATGTTGTTTCCATATGTGTCTAGTCTGATATGTAGCATTTAAGCCCTGAGCAGCTAGACACCGATGTCAGTGAACGTGGCCGGCTTGTAGAAAAGTTGTAGCTAGGATAGTCAACCCACAGTCTTTAAATGGCTTTACAACCCACATGACTTTAAAGTGGCATAACTGTAAAAAAAAGTTTTACTTACTTTTTAAGATATACTTTTTTTGGTCAATAGTCACAAAAGACATTCATATACAAAAAACTCATTCATTTACTAAAAATTTTATTTTTAGTCAAAGACGACTCAGTCGTTTGGATTAATATCTTAATAACACACACAGACACACACACATGTCTGGTTTGCTATCCTTGTGGGGGACTCTCCATAGGCATAATGGTTTTTCTACTGTACAGACCGTATATTCTATCGCCCTACACCTAAACCTACCCCTACAGGAAACTCTGCATTTTTACATTTTCAAAAAACTTAATTCTGTGTGATTTATAAGCTTTGTAAAAAAAAGTTTTACTTACTTTTTAAGATATACTTTTTTTGGTCAATAGTCACAAAAGACATTCATATACAAAAAACTCATTCATTTACTAAAAATTTTATTTTTAGTCAAAGACGACTCAGTCGTTTGGATGTATATCTTAATAACACACACAGACACACACACACACACACATGTCTGGTTTGCTATCCTTGTGGGGGACTCTCAATAGGCATAATGGTTTTTCTACTGTACAGACCGTATATTCTATCGCCCTACACCTAAACCTACCCCTACAGGAAACTCTGCATTTTTACATTTTCAAAAAACTTAATTCTGTGTGATTTATAAGCTTTTGTACCCGTGGGGACCACAATTTAGGTCCCCACCGTGACACGAGTCCCCATGAGTCTGTGTGTAGTCAGGTTTAAGTCCCCACTACTGTACAGACCGTATATTCTATCGCCCTACACCTAAACCTACCCCTACAGGAAACTCTGCATTTTTACATTTTCAAAAAACTTAATTCTGTGTGATTTATAAGCTTTTGTACCCGTGGGGACCTCAATTTAGGTCCCCTCCGTGACACGAGTCCCCATGAGTCTGAGTGTATTCAGGTTTAAGTCCCCACCAGAATATATAAACCAGTACACACACACACACATATATATAATTGCAATTCCCGCATACCATGACACATCCCACATACACAATAAACATGCTCACCAAAGTTAGCACCTATGGCACATGTAGAGGAGTTGCAGAGTTACGTCTGAGCAGATTAATCATCTCTATTGCTGGATCCTGAGTCACAGATTTCTCAAGAAATGCATGCTGCTGTTTATCAAGTCTCAAACCTCCTCAAAAGCCTTCCTCATCTAACCACAAAGACAGTTCAAGCAGCTACATTCCAAAACAAGTCCACACATGTAATGGAGTAAAGATAGAGCCAGTATGATCCAGAGGAACTCAAAGCTCCAGGCTGTGTTGTTTCTTTGACTCTAATCTCTGCTGCACCGTTAATGGCTGTTAAACCAGTGATGTAATGGCTTGGGAAGGACATGCAAACAGAAAAACTACTCTACACTAAACTTCAATGGCTATAGCCAAAAACGTTATTGCTCAAGGTTTCTCAGTCATAGCTCAGGACAGGAGCCATAATGGAGTTTTGAATTATGATTATTTAAAGTGCCCCTATAATGCCATTTCGAATATTGTCCTTCATGCAGTGTGTAATGTAGCTGTATGTGAATGTAAACAATCTGCAAAGTTGTAAAGCTGAAGGTGCACAATAAATAAAGTTGTCCCCCAAAAGAAAGAATCAACTCTGAACAGCCGAAATGAGTCGTCAGTAATTCGAATCACACTTCCGTGACGGCTGCAAATCACAGGGTAACACATTTGCATAATGCCCGCCTATGTTCTACTCTGGCTGGCCGCAAACAACTTGACCCTGCCCTCAAATGCTGTAGCTTGTTGTTTGTGTGGTTAACATCATGTTGAGAAGACGCTGTTCCATTGTACCACAGCAGTACAACCCCAATCTTTTTTTGTATTCCCGTCATTTTACTGACGACTGCTTCTCTAATCGTGGGGAGTTCAACGTGGGATTCACAAAACGTTTGCTCTTGAAAGATGGCTCAGTACGAAGTTTATTTGAACCAACTGGCTCCACTGAATCACAACCTGCAAGTATGATAAATAATAGATGTTTTCTATCAAGTGTTCAGATTACAAAACTATGGCAATGGGTGTCTCGTTTCCGACACGTGCTGTACGTGGTAGACCAATCACAACAGACTGGGCTATCTGACAAATCAGAACTGCTTCAAACAAATCATTTGAGAATCGTTGGAAAATGAGGTGATATTACATGCATATTTTGAGAAAACAAAAGCTTTTTGACCTTGCATGCATGTAAACCTAATGTAGGAGAGTCCCAAAACAATATTACGAACCTTAAAAATGGTATAATAGGGGCACTTAAAAAAATTATTTTAAATCTTCACATCAGACGTTCTTTTTTCTAAGGCAAGGATTCCCAAACTTGTTAGTGAACCCAGTGCACATGCATTCCCAAATGCACGTTAAACTCACAGTGCTTGCAGAGATGAAGTTCATGAGAAGCAGAATTATAGCTGCATGCGTGTAAATGAACACAGTGATGCTTTTAATTCTGAAACACGTGCCGTAACAGACTATTTACTTTTCTTAAAGCCTTTAATTAATAATAGTTAAATAATAATAATTAAAAAAAAAATCCAAAATGTTGTGCAGAAGAAAGAAAGACATACAGGTTTGTAACAACCTAAATTTAAGCAAAACACATCACTGACACTAGCAAAAAAACAACGAAAGATCTAATTTGTTTTTTGAGATTGTACATACATGCATATTCAATTTAATCAAATCTTTTAATCTGTATTTACGGATCTCAAAAATCTGATGCACATCGACAATCAATAAAATAAAATGTACTAATAAAGACAATAATTCTCTTCTGCATATGAAGAGAACCGAAAAACTTGTATAACCTTGCTCAACACTTGGCACCCTGTTTGGCTTCAAGCCTGCTAATGTGTTCATGTGTCTTTACTTTTAGGCAAGTTCCTCTTCTTGCAAACCAGCTTGGCAAACACCCTCAGGCACTGAGAGAACTGTACAGTGCCAACATGACGACTGTAGCGGACCCCGTCCGAATGCTGGCCGAAACTTTACTGATGATTTGAAGTTTTATTACTTGTCCGTTTAGTCAAGAAATCACCGTAAGAGCTGAATGAAGCGATACAAAAATGTGCATTACCATTAGACATATTCAGCGATTTTCACAAATATTTGTTTTAACTAACAGTATACAAATACACAAACCTTATGCCTTTTCGGGGGGTGCCGAATAAACGTATAAACCGTCCTTTCATGCACGAGTTCTGTTAAGCCGTCATGAAGCGTTCGCTCTCCATGTCTGAATAAACTTATAAACCGTCCTATCATGCACGAGTTCTGTTAAGCCGTCATGAAGCGTTCGCTCTCCATACCATTTCTCATTACTCTCCGAGCAGTGAAAAGCAGATTCCGTTTCAAAATAAAAGTCCGCCATGAACAACGGAAATAATGCGATCCTTAGACAATATTTAACATACAAAATATATCAAAGGCAACGCAAAACAAATAGAGAAATTAAGGATAATTCTTATTAAAGTCTGTTACACTCCCACCAAATTATCAATGTTTCTGAAACATGACTAATTTTCACTTATAACATTTGTGTGTATGTAAAGTGCAATAAAGTCCTTTTGAAGATGTATTTACTCCGCTTCCAACAACAAGACCAAGAAAGACTCCCACAACTGCTTCTTTATTAGCTAAAGCTCTTTTAATATCTAAATCCAATAATAAAACAGAATCCATTGTGGATCTACCAATTCTAAAACCACTTTGATAAGGAGTAAAGTACTCCTGTTTCTCCAAAATATATACTAATCTATCAGTAACCATTCGTTCCATCCATACCATTTCTCATTACTCTCCGAGCAGTGAAAAGCAGATTCCGTTTCAAAATAAAAGTCCCCCATGAACAACGGAAATAATGCGATCCTTAGACAATTTTTAACATACAAAATATATCAAAGGCAACGCAAAACAAATAGAGAAATTAAGGATAATTCTTATTAAAGTCTGTTACAACGACAAATAACAGTATGTAGAAAAAAGGCCAAACTTTACAGTTTTAAAAGAAAATCTTGTGGAAAAAGGGCTGACACAAGCTTGTTCTGGCACATGTCCTTGTGTGAATGAGAATCTGACATGAGTTTGACTATGCAAACACATTACTTTGCATCTACAAATGTCAAAATGACCATGCACAAAAAGACCTGATTCAGGTAAACCTTGGTGTGCATATATTAAATGTTGAAAATGTACAAGGGCAAAGATATTCGCATGCATACATGCAACAAAAGATGACTGTCCACTGATAATTGGAGTTCTGAATTGACATCTGTTTTGGACTTGCAATGTAAAAAATATTGAAAAAAGTTTGATTGTATTCAAAGCAGTTGCTAGGGTGGATTCAGCAAAAGTGGGACATCATGTAAAATGAGGCAAATTAGTTTAATGTTTGATTGCCCTTTAAACCCAATCTAAGTTATTCTGGAAATGTTTCCATTTCTCTGACATCATACTGGTGGATGTGATCAAGCTTCAACATCTAACGGATCTCAGCCTATAATCTGGCTTTACATGGTGTCTAGTTGAACCATGCTGTTCATTTGTGATGTGAGAGATTGACTTGATGCACCTTGATCAAGTTTCACCCATAACAAATCAGATACCAGGTTACAAAAAACACCTTAAACTAATATGACACGGGTTTTCCAGCAGGAACCTGGCTGTAATTTATGATTCTTATAAGAAAATGTATTCATTGTAATATTTTGTAGCAAATAGATATTGGTAATGACTCACTTTACCTAACAAATGTTAAAGTCAATCACTATCAAATAGAAATTACGCTAAATATTTGAATACATTTATATTTAGGAAGCTGTGGCATCACAAACCCCTATAGGCTCAGTTGTTATACAAATTTATCAAAACCTGTTTGGATAGATCACTGTATTTAAAACAAAAACAATCTCTTTAAGTACATGTCTTTACGTTTTAAAACATCTGCAAGTGTGAATGTACAGCGTAAGATAAAATGAATAAGATAAAATCACTTATTACTGCAATGCAATGGCAACAACATCTGGAACATCATCTTACCACACTTTTATTGATCTCTTCCTCGTTACCATTCATCACAGCATTATCAGTGCATGTGGACCCTTGCAGAGCAGGTTTATGTTGAGACTGCACCAATTCGGAGAGTGTCGGTTTGGAGCTGATGGTTCTTTTCAGCATCTGGATCTCGGCACCGAGCGACGCTGCTGCTGCGGCCGCCGTACCGACACTCTGCTCCGGCATGCCGCAGCGCGTCCTCCCGCTCTCACCACCATCCGAAGCGGCTGGCGCGCTGTGCAGATTGGGCTGAGACGAAGACACCGCACGGTCCAAACCATTTGGTCGTTTCTTTTTAAATATCCAAAACCCACTTTCTTGCTTTTTGTCTTTTTTGCCCAGTTTGGGACTGCCAGTGAGTTTGGGTCTGCCGTGGAAGGACTTCCACGAGCCCCGCTGATGCTGATGATGTGATGGAGAAACATCCATGTCTAGTTTCCCTTCCATATGATCTCTGCAGTCTGCTGCTGCGTCCCAGTCTGAGGTTTCTGTGAGGTTAATGTTGAAAACATGCAAAACGATGCAAATATAGCATTTACTACAGTGTTGTGCTCAGCAGGACATGTTGAGGGTTAAAAGCATGTTTGATGCGGAAGAAGGCTAGAGTGATGGAGAGGCAAGTTGTTCCTCAGCACATCTGCAGACCTTCATGGTTTTATGAAACGAGACAGTTCCCCCGTCTGTGGTCCTCATCCACGCCCAGTATTTCAAAAAAGTTGCTGTTACCTATAGCTTACTAAATAAATGTGTCATCTATGATCACGCAATGCAGTGTTCCTGCCCACCGAGCTTTTATTTACATAAAACGCTTAACGTGGCTTAATGCGTTTTTAAAAGACCAAACTCAGTAAACGCATTATTAATAAAGCATACTATGTAGGGACAAGCTGATGAGCCCAGAATACGAATGCAACACGTTTAATTACGCGTTAAGCGTTTTCCTCCCATATAGAAAACCGCGTTAAAACAGAAATAATAAAACTCAGAAATAATGATAAGCTAGTTGTGCTTTGTTGTAATTTATGAGGAGAACATCTATGTTACTTACAAATTGTTGTGCAGTTTATTAGTAGATTCCCAAACTCTGGAATAGCCTTCCTGATAACGTTCTGGGTTCAGACACACTCTCTCTGTTTAAATCTAGATTAAAGACACATCTCTTTGGCCAAGCATTCAAATAATGCATCTCATAATCTTTAACTGCAGTTATATCTAATCAAATGCACATTATTATTCTTTAGTTTGGGTTAAACAAATCAATTTTGCTTGGTTGGAACAGCAGCTACGCTAATTATGTTTGTATCTGTTTCTCTGTCTTTTGCCATAACTAGGATTTACACAAGCTTCACTCTGGATCCAGAACACGTGAGAAGAGATGATGCAAGCTCTCAGAGGACCTCAGATGATGCCAACCGTATACACTTGTTTCGGTCGACTTGGTTGTCTTCAACGAATCGAATCGGCGAGTGAATTGTTCGAATCTTTCGATTGATTTGAATCACTGGGAAGATTTAATACCTGAACCAAATAAAAAATAAAATAAAATTGTAATGGAAAGTTAATTTGGATATTAATAAGTTAAATTATATCATGAGCAACATAAAAAGTATTTAACAACTAACACTAGCTTTCTATTTTTTCTATTCTACTCGTTTTTTTCTTTGTGCGTGTGTGTGTGTGTGTGTGTGTGTGTATATATATATATATATATATATGTATAAAATACCTTGCTACGTGTACTGCGTATAGGCTAACCAATACTTGTCATTTGCACTTACGTATGATTGCTCTTTTGTTAGTTTTGATTGCTTCTTTTGTCCTCATTTGTAAGTCGCTTTGGATAAAAGCGTCTGCTAAATGACTAAATGTAAATGTAACAATGATGAAAAGATGTACAGATCAGACAGGTTCTACCACAGAGGATGTGTTTATTTTTCAAAGGAATCATGATATATGGCAGATGGTGCATTTGTCATGCTCATAACTTGAGTAAACACATACAGGGCACACAAATCAATATCTCAATGCATCCATGTAAAACCATCAACAACAGGGGACATAAAAGATGTTAGAGCCTATTCACTGATAAAGATTGTCTGATATCCATTTTGTGAAATATTATGTATAATGTGGTGTTTTAGGACTGGAACAGTCGTCCTAAGTGGCATATCATAAAGAATTACATGTTTATGTTCAATCAATAAATAAACAAAAGGTTGGATGAGTGAAAATTCTCTTCAACATACAGCAGTCGTACAACAAATTTTGCAATTCAAGGTGCTCTGATAAGGTCTTCAGAGACAAATAAATTAATGAAGAATGAAAAATGATTAAAGTATTTGCTTTAATACTGCAAATGTTTTCATACTTCTAAACCTTGTTCAAAATGTAATAACTTGTTGGTATAGCTGCTTTAAAAGTAGAAAAATCACTCAAATATTTAGTTTTGCACTTAGTGCTTTTGTTTTAAGCAAATCGGCCCAGGCACACAAACTCGCACACACACATTACTAAAAATAATACAAATTGGGCTAGAAACAGCTCATAAAAACGGCAGACAAAAAACAATAGTACGACAGAACATTTGCCATGTCTACTGTGAATAAAGCAGCAGTCTTTGCCATGGAAACAGTCATACAGCATCACATGGACTGTACAAAGTGTGAAAACAAACTATCACTAAATCTTTTAGCATTACTAAATATTTCAACTTGGAGCTTGGTTTTAGATACCAGGCTCAGGTGAAGTGACCCTTTTAACCGCAGTGCTCGACACATGCATTCATATCTGTGTTGTGTTTGACATACAAATACATCTGTTGCTTTCCCTACTGCATATCCTTCAGTGTGATGTTAAAGTGTTACGTGGCTGCTTGTGTAAAAGTGCAGACAAGCTGAAATCAGCCGTTTTCGTTCAGGGCGGCGTTCACAGGTCCTGTTCGTGCATCTGCTGCTGCATTTTTTGAAGCATCTCCTGCATCCTCCGCAACTTTGAAAGACAAAGTGAATAATATTAGGCAGATTCAGCATTTAGAGTTGCAAACAGGATCTAAAATTAACACTCGCTAAGCACCAAAGGCAAATAAAACCCAGCATTGGTGATAGAATGAAACCCGAGAATGCATTATGGTTTAGCACGATTATCAAAATACAAAACCTGCGTTGTAATTATATAAATAAGTAATCTTGAACATGCAACAAGCACCAAATATCTTACCAAGTTTATAATGAGAATGGTTTATAAATCTGTTGTCAAAAAAAGAGTAGCATTTCAACAGAGTTCCCTGCAGTTTTACACCAAAATGAAAGATTTATGGTTTAACATTTGAAAGCAAAGAAAAAAATCAACCATAAATATTAGTATTGTAATTGTACTGTTGTTATATAAAATAATAATAAAAATAATAATTAGTATTTTTATATAAATTATTATTATTATAAAGTACTTTACAGTTCAATAGTATTATAGTGATATTTCTTTATTAATTTGTTTGATAATAAAAATATTAATAATTAATAAAACAAGTATAATAAATAAAATGATGATTATTATTATTATTAAATCAAATTATTATTTATAATAATATTGAGAATTGCAATTAGATGTATTTCGACAATTTGTTCTGCCTGATTTTTAATGAAATAATGCACTTACCATTTCATGGTCGGTAAAAAATATTTATGGCCAGTAAATTTTCTCAAGTCACTGTCGATTTTGTGGCAAAATGTTTTAGGCCCGGATTGCAAATGTCTCAAAAACACAATTTTCTATATATTTTTGTGCTCAATGCCACATTTATTAAGTGTCAGCTAAGAACTGAAATAACTAGATTAAGCAGGACAGCTGTCTCACCTCTTCATCTTTCATCTTTATCAGCTTTTCTGTCTCTACGTCTGGGGTGGACAGTGGTAGTATCGGGATGGGGCTCTCCACGCGATTATCCTGGGTCAGTTTGCTGGTGGAAACAGAACATCTTATAAGCGATAAAGTCAATATATTTTTCTATGATATTTGAGAAAAGCATTGTGACTTGCCTTGTCATTTGCTGTATGCACTGCGCTCTGTAGTTTTCATAGTGCACGTCACACGTGATGTCTTTCAGGTCATGCATGTGTGAGCGAATCAACATGTTCCTCAGCTTGACGAAATCACAATGGGACTGATTCTCCACTGTGACAAAAAGTATGTGCACAAATCTGTTTGTGAAACCTTTGTATACATTTATGGTTAGCTGGCACTCGGTTGATTAAAACTTATTCTTGATGCATTTGTTCTTATCAGTAGAGAGTGTGTCTCATGCAAAATCTAGATATTCAAGCGTAGATCCGTACTGACCTTCCACAATGCCCCATGGGTAAAGTCTCCCTCTCACCCGCTGACCTTTGACCTCCACTATGGTGTTGCTCCCAATCACAGCAAATGGAGTGCTTTCCTGAAACACACAACATAGAACATTTCGATTTTTTGCTTCTAAATTTGAATGTTTTTAAAAGATTACATTAGTTAAAGTTCTCCAGGAAGCGTTGAGTTTACAGCTATTTTTTGAAGATTGTGACGGACTCCATTTTTCAGGTGAAATATTTGTTTTGATTTTATTTATGTTTTATAATTTTTTTTATTTGCTTTTAAGGTGTACATTAATTAGTCAGAGTTCAGTTTACAGACTTTTTTCTTTTATTTTTTTCTTTGAAGATTACGATGGACTTCCTTGTTCAGGTAAAATATTAAAATTTGTATTTTATTTTTTTTTGTTATTTTTTTTTTAAATTTGTTATATATATATGTGTGTGTGTGTGTGTGTGTGTGTGTGCTTTTAAAGTTTACATTAGTTAGTTAGTCAATTTCTGCAGGAAAAGTTGAGCTTACAGTCGTTTTTCAAAGATTGTGATGGATTCCCTTGTTCTGGTGGAATATTTATTTGTATTTATATTTAATTTGAATGCATTATTTTTTATTTAATTTAATTTTTACTTAAAATGTTTTATTATTATTATTATTATTATTATTATTATTATTATTATTATTATTAATTTTGCGAAATTATCTGCAAAATGTGCCAGTGGAGTAGTTAGCAGAGGCTAACTGGATCAAACTAACCAACCAACCAAACCTCAAGCCCTTTGCTGGAGGCAGCTCACTTGGTTTTGGATGAAATACTTAGATTCTTAGTCAAACTCATAAAAGTTTTAATCTAGCGTGGACCCTATGAACCAGACATCAACCTTGGATGGAACAGCGAACATCAGTTTTCATGTCTCGAGTCATTAAGTACTCAAGCATCCATTTATGAGTCATAATACTGACCTTTAGCTCTCGGTCCTGTTGCTTGAACGCCTCGTCCTCATCAGAATCACAGTCTGGGAACTGGTACACTTTGATTCCAAACTTCTCGATCTCCTCCCTCACCTTGAATAGAAGGATCAAAAACACTGGTTACGTCAGAAGCCCTGACACCACTGAGCGAGGATGCGGTGTGCGTGTGAATGTGAACAGAGAGTGTGCCTGTATAAACAGACTGAGGTCGAGGTGATCCACTTTACCCTGTCCTTCATCTTCCTCATCTCCGCTGGCGTCAGACAGTCAGCCTTGGAAATGAGTGGAACCACATTCACCTTGTCTTGCAGTGCTTTCATAAACTCCACGTCCACGGGCCGCAGCCTGAGTGGGGAGAAGAGAGAGTGAGTGGGCTTATCCGCTCTGAGATACTTTATTCACTTTGCTTTAAAAAAAAACAGACATTTAGAGTCTAATTTTCATAAAAGAGGCCATATGATGGACAATAAGATTTTTTGCTCATTGAGTTTAATGTATAAATGAAGTTCATATTACCATTTTTTTTTTAATTTTTTTTTTTAAAGAAGTCTCTTCTGCTCATCAAGTCTGCATTTATTTGATTTAAAAAAGACAGTAAAAAAAGTGATATTGTGACGCAAAATTTTATTTCTGTGATGCAAAGCTGAATTTTCAGCATCATTACTCCAGTCTTCAGTGTCACACGATCCTTCAGAAATCTTTCTAATATGCTGATTTGCTGCTTAAAGTCCCCCTGTAGTGAAAATATTTTTTTTTATGTTGTTTATTTGTCTATATGGTGTTTTTAATATGCTTTTAGACAAACCATGTGCCAATCTATTAATCAACACCATTGCTGAGTATTTTCTCCTTAAAACTGTAGCTTCCCAAAGGCAGTCCAAGAAATGCAGTTTGAAACAGCCCTCGGTTTGCTACGTCACAATACAATAACCAATCACGTCAAGGGATTGATTCCTATCACTAGCATGCAAAATATACCAATACCAGCTCGCGGGCGCGAATTAAGAATCACAAATGGCTGTATTCGAGTCTTCAAGGCATTTTAGGACACAACATCGTCAAGTAAGAAACTTTAATGAATGTTACAGTATTCACTGTCGTTGTCCGCTAATAAAAACATAGTTTTATCAGTCATTATCCGTGTATGCCATTGTTTTGCGGTTACTACAGTTCAGTGGATCAGGAGGCGCTGGCTGGTGTGACTGAGTGGAGGCGGGGCTCATTTGCATATTCATAGATCAGCGTATAGTAAATGAGGCAAGGGTGTAGAGTTACATTCAAGCTATTTTAAGGCATGAGAAAATTATTTTCACAAGAAAAAACATTTAAATATGTCATTTTGATGTTCAAAGATAAGCTTTAAGGGATAAAATATTTGACTACAGGGGGACTTTAAGAAACATTTCTTATAATTACCAATGTTGACAGTTTTTGCTGCTTAATATTTTTTGTGGAAACCATGATATCATTTTTCAGGATTCTTTTATGAATAGAAAGTTCAAAAGAACAGCATTTATTTTAACAATTATAAATATATTTACTGTCACCTTTGATCAATTGAATGCATTGTTGCTGAATAAAAGTATTAGTTTCTATAAATTAATCTTACTGACCACAAACTTTTGAATGGGAGAATATCTTTATAAAAGAAGCAATATGATTTTTTTTGCTCATTCATAATAGAGTTTGAAGTACTCTAAAACCATTCATCAACAAATAACTGTAGAACTCACCTAGAAATTATTTTTGTTTGTCTGTTGTTTATTATTATTTAATAATATGTTTTTAATTATTTTAATAATTATTTTATTTTGCCAAAGTTAACATTTTTATTTTTGCATTTGGCATTTAAGGTATATGTTTAAGGTATTATTTATTTATTTATAGATTTTAGTTGATGCATTCCCTGGGAATCGAACCTATGACCTTAGTGTTGCTAGCAGCATGCTCGACTGTTTGAGCAACAGGAATGCCTTTATCTGAACGTATTTGTACAGTAAGCACATATTTTTATTTTGTACATTATCCAGTATATATTAACAGAGAGTCAGGGTTGGATTACCCATGTCCAAACGGAGGGATGAAGTACAAGCAGCAGTGGACACGGTTATCCTGGATGTTCTTCCTGTTCAAACCGCTTTCATCCCGAAAATACTGTTCAAACTGCTGGTCAATATAGTCAGTAATGGCCTTCCAGCTGACAGTTGAGACAAAAGATTCTGATTAGCAGAAATCTACCTATAATGAACAAATCTGAGGTAAACTCTAACTATGTACCTCTCCGTATTATTGACAGCGTCTCCAAAACCTGGTGTGTCTATAATAGTCAGCTTCAGCTTAACACCCTTCTCCTCGATGTCAACCGTGTGTTTGATGATCTCCACAGTCTGACTGATGCGCTCTAAACACCAAATACATATTTCAGGAAGGACAGATGTGTCATTTAGAATACATTATTTAAATTGCAGTAAATCTGCAAGCATGGGAGCAGAAATGTACCTTCAGCGTTCAGCAGTTTCCTGTCCTTGTATAAATCTGTGAGGAACAAGCTGTTGATCAGGGTGGACTTTCCAAGACCAGACTCCCCTAAAAGACAAGGAGGGTAAACATTCAGAAATGCAGTTTTTGCTCGTGTTGTCGAGGAAAATGTGAATCTCCCATCTTTATCTGTCCTCTTTCGATTATATGAATCATTAAAAGTGGCAAAAATAAATTTTACTTCACATGGTTATTATAGTTATATCAAACAAAAACAAAACAAAAAAAATGTCATTACTTGACAAAATAAATGTTAATAAAAAATGTTAAAACTTTTATTCAGCTATTTCAACTGCAATTTCAGCAACATTTCTCATTTTAATTTAATTTAACTTGATGTACTCAATTAAAACTAAAACGGGAATAAAAATGAATAAAAAGAGAACTATATAGACATACATATAAAAACAAAAAACACTAAAAATGACAAAAATTACTGTAATTTTAAAGGAAAATGCAATATATATATATATATATATATAAAACAAACAATATTAATAAACACTAATAGTTTCTCAATAATACTTTTTTTGGTGATAAGAAGTGTTCTTTTAGTATTTTTATATACTATTATAGTATTTATTAATATTTTGAGTCTTATTTTTATATTTTCAGTTTTAATTTGAATTGTAGTTTAAGTTTTAGTAATTCTGTTATGTTTTTTATGTTTCTATTTAGGTTTAATTTATATTTATTTCAGTTTTATTTTTAGTAATTTTAGTACTTGAAATTCAACTTATATTCATTGAGTTACTTGCCAAGGGAACGTTTCTAATTTTCATTTAAGTTTTTTTGATTTTAAGTTAATATTTATATTAAAATATAAAAATATTTTAAAATGTAAAGATTTCTATTTCTATTCATATTTAGTTTCTATTCATATTTAATATTTATATTTGATTTCATCTTTATTTCAGTTCAATTGGATAGTCCACCCAAAAATGAAAAGTCATAATTTACTCGCCCTCATGTTGTTCCAAACCTGTATGCCTTTCTTTCTTCTGCATGTGGAACACAAAAAAAACAAAACAAAGATATTTTGAAGAATGTTGATAACCAAACAGTTATCCCACTGACTTCCATAGTATTTTTTGTCCGTACAATAGAATTAATCAATGGGAACCAAAACTGTTTGGTCACCAACATTGATCAAAAGATCTTCTTTTGCGTTCCACGGAAGACAGAAAGTCATGAAAACATATAGAATGTCTTGGAACAACAATCATTTTTGGGTGGACTATCACTTTAAGGAATACAATATTTAAGAGTTTTAATATTAGTTCTAGTTAACAATAACAACACTGGTGATAAGAATCTCACCTGCCACCATGAGTGTGAAATCAAAGCCTTTTTTGACCGACTTCCTGTGAACCTGGTTCGGGAGGGTGGCGAAGCCGACATACTCTTTTTCCTAAAAGAATGAAATATAATGACATCATTTAATAGTGCAATGCTAATACTACCACATTAATTTCCATGTCAAAACAACTGTACAGTATGCAAAAATGGACATCAGCAAAGCAAATCATGTGATAGCTGCGGGATAAAGATGAATCCAAGCGCCCAACCCCCAACCTACACAGCCAGCCTGATGTAAGCCACACTCACTTCTTTACTAGGGCAATCCCAGAATTCCTGCCATGTTTCATTGTGTTTAGAGACTCTGTGTGGGCGCAGCCAATGCCGAAGGCCTCACAGCCCATATTTACAATATTACATAATTTATCCTATTATATAAAACCCTTCTACTGTCATATAGAATCATCATGCTTGGTTTGCATCACAAATATGCTAAATTAGCTCTGTTTATTGGTCCGATGCATCTTAAAGAGCAGCAGAGTATGCAAATTAGTTTGACATACCATGCAGAATCTGTGTTTGTATGAAACGCAAATACAATTAGACTAACTAGTAGAGTTTGCTTTTGAGAAAGCATTGTATTATATTACAAAATAGCAATTTCGGATCAAAAAGTGAAGGTCAAAATCTTCAAATCTGTTTTCGCACAATAAATTCTCCTGCTTGGCTTCATCTCCAGGATTGTTTGGCCTGTCTGGGAATCTGGCTGAGTCAGTTTATCCTCACTTAGAGGCATGGATATTGGATTTTGCTTTCACGCACAGCTGGCAACAGTCACTGGAAGCCATGTGCATGTATTAGTGGGCGTTCACTGAGAAACAAGACAAGAAATGAATTGAACGTGTCCTAGCAGACAGAGACATTAGTGTTATTTCATCAGTCATCCAGATTGACTGATAGTTCGCCCTCGGGTGGACATACGGAGAGCCAAGTGCACATTTAGACGTTTTCTAAGCCAGTGCACAGAGCAGACCACATGAAGTGCACATTTATCATGTTTTTTTATTATTATTTGAAGAGGAATATGTAATCATAGAAATATTGCAAAACAGTGTGACATCTCATTAAAGAATGTAAAATATGTCTGTAATAGGATATTTATCATTTAAAAGCACTATATGGGTGAATTTCATCACACAAATATCTGAAATTATATTTTGCATAAAGCCAATGAGCCCTATTTTTGGGGACTATTAAGATTTTTGCATTGTGACATTATTTCAATAACATTTAGTCATATTTCTCCCCTAATTCTTATTATAGTAATGCATAAAGAAAAAAGTGTCACAATGCAAATAATCTTAATTGCAATACAAACATAATTCATTTTTTGTGCAAAATACAATTTCATTTCTATTTAACTCTGGGGTGAAGTATGACTAGTCTTTGAGATTCACACATATAATTAAAGGGGTCATGTGATGTTGCTAAAAAGAACATTATTTTATGTATTTGGTGTAATGAAATGTGTTTATGCGGTTTAAGGTTAATTATGTTATTAGATTCAATTAATTTTAATGAACACGTTAGGGCTAGTGGCTGATGGTATCCGCATCTTTCTCATTGTCCTCAAATGATGCAATGCATGCAATTCTGCTGCTTTACAGTGAGGTCAAACAGAGATTGTGATGAAATGTGGGACACTGAAAGCAGGCAGTGAGGATTAGTTTCATGCATTTCTGAAAATTTACAGCATCCATGAATTTGATGGATATTTGCAACCCTTAAATGTCAAACCAAATATACAGAATATAATATTTTGGTGTTCATTGTTACTCTCCCAAACAAACAGATGTAGATAGACGCTCTGAGTGAGGCAGGACCGTCATAAGAGCCCCATGGCTCTATTCATAGCATTCCAACCCACTGTCCCAGAAAAATATGCAGCACGCGCACAGATGTGAATCAACCTATGGCAAGCGCATAGATACGCAGCACATTATTATTTAAATATAAATAAATGAATAATAAATGAATCCCAAATTCTGTTAATATACAATACTTTAATTAACTATTGCATTTGGCTATTATTAATATTTTTTCTTTAATTTATGCAATTATTTATTCATTTTGAATTAATACATTTTTTTTTTAAATGATGGCTTATGTAAGTGGTTCTTCCAGGTTTGCATACTGTAGAGATCTGACACATGGTGGCAGCATAACATTATATCCAGATTCACTGTATAAATGTTTGCACTAAAATGGTTTGAATGGATGCATGTGAGTCAGTCTTTGTGTGCTTAAATGATCCATTATAGCTCATGCATGTATTGTCATGCATTGTGATTTTCCTCACTGAGAACGACATGGAAAGGAAGATGTCCGGAGAGCAACATAATAGTGAGACCCTGCTCTACTGCCCAGGGAACCGTGTGACAGGGCCTGAACTACAGGGAATTGTTCCTCTCTGTGTCAGAAACAGAGCGGTTTATTTATTCTAGAAACACATCAAAGGCCACTTAAATTAGGAAGATGCTGACATTGTAACTCTGCTGGAGAAAAAAAAATGAAGTAGGCCAGTGAATGAATGTGGGCTTAAGAAATTTCCTTTGTTTGTTGAGGAAATACTGTTGATATCTCTCATTTGCTTTCAGAAACTGCTGGCCATTATCGATATATAGCATCTTCTATAATTTATTAAACTATTTTAACTTTTCTCTGTTTTTAAGTATACTTCAGATTTGAGTTTAGGGCCCTCCAGCGAAGCTTGATCACTGGGGGGCATTGCTTCATTACAGAGGATTCGGTTAATCTAAATGCATTAGAAACATGTCAGACCATTTCTATGGAAACTTGAAAACTGACATCTTACTGTATAGTCCTCAAACAAAAGAGCCTCCTTTGATCCATAGGAGGTCTGCAGACCTATAGTGTGACCTGTTGTTTCAACACCCTTTTTCTGCTAGATTCATAAAATCCGAACCAGGGGAGACTTTTCTTACATATGCGTGACTTTGGATGATTTGATGGGATCAGGAAGAAGGTCAGCACTGCACTGTATGATTCACTATTGAATGATTCACTGAAAGCTCACAATAGTTCCCTCTGGTGCAGTTTGTAATTAATTTGGCTTATTCTTATTTCAGAGGAAATGTTGCTCTTGCAGGAGAAATTATACAATTATGTTGTTTAAGTATCAACTCCTGAATCATGCAAACATTTTTAAATAACTTGCCAAGGAGAGATAAAAATAGAAATAAATCACACAGCTCCTGATAGCATAGATTATTTATTCTAAGAAAAACAATATTTGGGTTCTCAGGAAAATATAAAAAATTGAGATGGCAATTAATCTCGTTGATATCAAGGGAAATAACTGATTTCTCTTTCCTACAGGTACAGTCAGTACACTACTGTTTTTTTCATCATAAATAGAGTAAAAACAGTAATATTGTGAAATTGTTTACAATTTAAAAGAACTGTTTTTTATTTTAATATATTTTAAAATGTAATTTATTCCTATGACGATAAAGCTGAATTTTCAGCATCGTTACTCCAGTCTTCAGTGTCACATGATCCTTCAGAAATCATTCTAAAATGCTGATTTGATGCTGGAGAAACTTTTTATGTTATCAATGTTAAAACAGCTGTGCTGCTTAATATTTTTATGGAAACCGTGATACATTTTTTCCTGGATTTTTTGATGAATAGAAAGTTCAAAAGTACCAAATTTATATGAAATAGAAATCTTTTGGAGCATTATAAAAGTTTTTACTGACATTTCTGACCAAGTTAAAGCATCAAAAATAGTGTGTGGCATTCATTTAACATCTTAATATAAAAAAAAAGCACAAAGTATTGTGGATTTCATCTTTCGTTGCAATGAAAAAGTCTAGATGTAAATAGATGTAAATCTCTTTGCTAATAGATTTACATGACCTGACGTTAAACTTGTTTATCTGATATCATTTTCATCGGCGCCAGAGTAGCCCCATAAAGCATATTGAGAAATGAGAGATAAATCTGGATGATGTCTAGCTCATCAGAGTTTCTGTTGTGTTATTGGCCTGACGAAAGCTGATAGTTATGAACAATGGTGCAACAAAACAAAAACATCATAAAAACAGTGCTGCAATCACTCATGCGGCCAAACTAGCACAGGAGCAAACTGGAGGAAAACAATGATGGGAAAATCCTGTAGAAACAGTGAAATAATCCAGCTGCTCAGCACAGTCACCTTCCTGTGCTTCAGTGCTGGTTATTAGACAGCAGCCAAACAATTAACTCTTCAATTAATTGTTCACTCCAGATCTGAACAATCCCAGTACAGCTATTTGGCAGTCACACAAGCACTGTTGATGTACTTTCGTTCTTCTATAACCTTGCAAATTTACAATTTGGTTACTTAATTGAAATTATGGCTGTGATGTCATCATGCTTCCCTGCTATTTCATCCGAGTATCTTTCCCTGGAGCTAAGGCCATTGTTGCTAAGCTTATCGTTGCATACATCAGAAAAATACAAAAAACCGTGCCTTTCAAACACAGATCGTACATATGGCTTGAGTACCTCCTTCAGTGTAAAGGTACAGTCACATTATCATAATTTCAGACAAATTTCATGGACAAAAAAGGTCTATTGTATATTGCTAAATAGTGTAGTGAAGAAGCACAGCTCACACAGAAGTCACTTTCAAACCAAGCAGCTGTTGGTCATTCATATTCAAATGGAAGCTTGTTTCCACCACAGAATAAAAACAATTAAAAAGGTAATTACAACTTTATATCCCGCAGTTCTGACTTTTTTTCGTTTAAATCTCACAATTCTGAGATTATATGTCAGAATTCAGAGAAAAAAGGTTGGAATTGTAAGACGAAAATTAAGAATTGGTTAAAAAAAAAGTGAGATATAAACTCAGAATTCTGAGAAAAATGTCAGAATTGTGAGATATAAACTCAGAATTTAAAATGTACATTTAGTCATTTAGCAGATGCTTTTATCCAAAGTGACTTACAAATGAGGACACTAGAAGCAATCAAAACTAACAAAAGAGCAATAATATGAAAGTGCTTTGACAAGTCTCGGTTAGTCTAACGCAATACACGTAGCAAGATTTTTTTTTTTAATAAATAAAAAGAAAACAAGTAGATAGAATAGAAAAAGAATAGAGAATGCTAGAGGGTCAATTTTTTTAATAAATAAAAAGAAAACAAGTCGACAGAATAGTAAACAAATAGAGAATACTAGTGTTATAGGGTCATTTTTTATAATAAATAAAAAGAAAACAAGTAGATAGAATAGAAAAAGAATAGAGAACGCTAGTGTTAGAGGGTCAAAATTTTTTTTGTGAAAAGAAAACAAGAAATTCGTACTTTTTTTCTCAGAACTGTGAGAAACAAAGTCCAAATTGTGAGATATAAACTCAGAATTGTGAGGGGGAAAAAATTTGAATTGTGAGATAAAAGTCAGAATTGTGAGATTTAAAAAAAAAAAAGTTTATTCCTTGGCAGAAATGGGCTTCCATACATTCACACTTTGAACCCGTTATGAAATGTTCAATAGGAATCCACGCGTGTGAGGGCAAACGCAGATTTCCCGTGTTCAAGTTAGTCACGTGAATTTGCCACATTGCCCAAAAGAAAGCTGCTTGTTTTAAATGGGACGTCTGTGAAACGCTCAGTCATATTTGCGTAAACCGTTTTTGTTTTGAAAATTTCTTCTATCTGGTAGCTGTGAAATTACATAAGCACTACGCAGAATATATGGATTTGTGCCAGTTGCAGTGACGCTGAGACACCTTATTTGTTTCTGTTTGGAACGTCTCAAGGTGCTCGATGTACTACAGGATGCTTCATGGTCGCAAACTGGGCATGGAAGCTTGCTGAACGCTTCCTCCAATGGACAGCAATGACTGCGGGCCACAATAACTTTTCTTGGGAAACTGGCATCTCAGGAACACATAGGGATTGTGTTACGCATCCATACAATAGCTCATTAAAGGTGGATCGAGCGACTTCGCACCAGCTCGGTAAAGATGCCTGGTACATTGCAGGAAACGTTTATTGTTCTGTACAAGCTGTTTCCTTGTTTCTCTTCTCATGACGAACAATTGAAGCAAGACGGGTGGGGGTTAAGGCAAACATTTCTCTCTTTCAGTCAAACTGAAAGCTATGAATTTTTCAGAAACGCAAATGCAGAACAGCGGAGAATGATATCAAATATTTGAATAATGAATGAAAATAAATATTATAAAACTAAAATAAACGTACCTTTCTGATCTAATTATTATCTTTTTCTGTTTCATCTGTATTTATTCATTTTTAAGTGCAATAAGGCTTTGAGTTAGTTAAGCACTACTTAACAAAAGTTAAGTTTGAGTGAAGTTGAAATGCATAGAAAATAAAGTGTTGAAACAATTCATATAATTGTGATTTTCTATGCTACTGAACATCAAAAATAGCTTTTTATAATCAAACATTGTTCTCAACATTTTACTCAATGTACAAATTTGTAGGAAAACTAAAGAAATTGCGTATCAGCTCATCCAATTTCCAGCAAATATAACTCCCACTTTTCTAGAAACAGAAAATTTTACCAAAAAAAAAAACCAACAACTATGTACAATGTCGCAAATATTGTAAAAAGGGTATCTGAGAGGCTATACAGTCCAGTCAGTCTTAAAAGACGACGGCTGATCTCAAGGTTGATAGGGAAAATGGCTCAGGAAATTTAAAGGAAACAGTGAGTCAAATGAGAGAATTTTCACCACTGTGAGGGACCAGTTTAAACCAGATTGCCCTGAGGGCATAAATGAGTAATTCCCAGCAAAATATTGGATGAAATGATGGTCATGCTTGTATTGACTGTAAACACAGCTGTATACAAAGTGCTTGACTCACGATTTCCTTCAGAAATGACTACATTAATGTACAAGATACAATCAGACCTGCTTCCTGGTGATAACTGGACCTGGATATAAACTTCATTGCTGTACTTGAGGAACACATTATAAAATTCATTTTGTAATAAAGCCTCATGATTCATGAAGGGTGGGGGGATGTCAGTGACTCTTAAAGTTTGGCATACTATGAGCAATTGTGAACTAGTGTTATAGGGTCATTTTTTATAATAAATAAAAAGAAAGCAAGTAGATAGAATAGAAAAAGAATAGAGAACGCTAGTGTTAGAGGGTCAATTTTTTTTTAGTGAAAAGAAAACAAGAAATTCTTACTTTTTTTCTCAGAACTGTGAGAAACAAAGTCCAAATTGTGAGATATAAACTCAGAATTGTGAGGGGGAAAAAATTTGAATTGTGAGATAAAAGTCAGAATTGTGAGATTTAAAAAAAAAAAAGTTTATTCCTTGGCAGAAATGGGCTTCCATACATTCACACTTTGAACCCGTTATGAAATGTTCAATAGGAATCCACGCGTGTGAGGGCAAACGCAGATTTCCCGTGTTCAAGTTAGTCACGTGAATTTGCCACATTGCCCAAAAGAAAGCTGCTTGTTTTAAATGGGACGTCTGTGAAACGCTCAGTCATATTTGCGTAAACCGTTTTTGTTTTGAAAATTTCTTCTATCTGGTAGCTGTGAAATTACATAAGCACTACGCAGAATATATGGATTTGTGCCAGTTGCAGTGACGCTGAGACACCTTATTTGTTTCTGTTTGGAACGTCTCAAGGTGCTCGATGTACTACAGGATGCTTCATGGTCGCAAACTGGGCATGGAAGCTTGCTGAACGCTTCCTCCAATGGACAGCAATGACTGCGGGCCACAATAACTTTTCTTGGGAAACTGGCATCTCAGGAACACATAGGGATTGTGTTACGCATCCATACAATAGCTCATTAAAGGTGGATCGAGCGACTTCGCACCAGCTCGGTAAAGATGCCTGGTACATTGCAGGAAACGTTTATTGTTCTGTACAAGCTGTTTCCTTGTTTCTCTTCTCATGACGAACAATTGAAGCAAGACGGGTGGGGGTTAAGGCAAACATTTCTCTCTTTCAGTCAAACTGAAAGCTATGAATTTTTCAGAAACGCAAATGCAGAACAGCGGAGAATGATATCAAATATTTGAATAATGAATGAAAATAAATATTATAAAACTAAAATAAACGTACCTTTCTGATCTAATTATTATCTTTTTCTGTTTCATCTGTATTTATTCATTTTTAAGTGCAATAAGGCTTTGAGTTAGTTAAGCACTACTTAACAAAAGTTAAGTTTGAGTGAAGTTGAAATGCATAGAAAATAAAGTGTTGAAACAATTCATATAATTGTGATTTTCTATGCTACTGAATATCAAAAATAGCTTTTTGTAATCAAACATTGCTCTTGACATTTTACTCAAATGCACAGATTTGTAGGAAAACCAAAGAAATTACAGGGTCAGCTCATCCAATTTCCAGCAAATATAGCTTCCACTTTTCTAGAAACAGAAGATTTAAAAAAAAAAACATGTATAATGTCGACAAATTGTAAAAACTTATTTGAGAGGCTATACAATCCATAAATGTTTCTTTATGATTGTACCGTATGGACATAGGAAGTGGCCTCAGTCTGATCTCAAGATTGATAGGGAAAATGGCTCAGGAAGTTTGAAGGAAACAGTGAGTCAGATGAGTGAATTTTCTCCACTTAGAACCAGTTCAATCCCAGGCTCTGGCTGGGCCACTCAAGGTCACATCCTGACTGATGTTCCTGATGAGGCCCACTGGATACGTGCTTGATCCCAGACACCTGGCATGGCTTCTGTGCACCGCTCAGACTATAGAGGAAACATCTGCAGAAAACATGCACATCAGCGTTTTTTGTGCACTTCTGGTGTAGGTGTCTGTCTGGACAGTCCTCATGATTCTTGCTAAATGTGATAAAACATATCGCCTCAATGGAATGCTGGGACGTCTGTGGCTAGTGCATGAACATGATATGAGGTCAGCCTTTGATTAACACTGCTTTGTTTGTGTACTTTCTAATTATACCGAGGTTATTAGCTGACCCTGTTTTAATGTGCGTTCTGATTAAATGTACACATACATTTGCATGTGCAAAACTAGATACTACGATGCTAAGTTGTACTGAAAGGTTGCTAACAGAGTTGTGCAAAATCAAAGACTATAGAATACCCAAGACATGTCACTCGTATAGTTTTGAATGGGGAAAAATGCAACACTCAATATGGCCGCCCTATAGAAAGAAACCCCTCCTTCTGAGTAAAAGAGCCAATCGCTAATCGGTAAAGTCATTGCCTCACTGCAGCTGCCGTTAGAAGTCCCGGTTGCTATAGAAAAAGTCAGCTTTCTGAGACGTGCGCTCACGACTGCGTATGCGCACTGGCTGGTCTTGCCTGAAAAATAAGCTATTTGAGCAAAATAAACAATATTTATGAGACTGTTGTTGTCAGATGTCATTGGTGATTTTAAATATGAAGTTTAATAGTAAACTTGGCGAACAGTTTTGGAGAATTTGAGGTTTTCCCATTCAAAGAGATAGGAGCTGCACTTGCATGCCCGAGACACGTTTCAAAGATGGCCGCCGAGTGAAATTCAAAATAGAGGTGTGAATTTTAATTTTATTTGACCACACCCAACAGGAAGTTAAATTGGAATGACAGGAAGAGGAATTTGCTGAATTGTAGTGCAAAAAAATACAACACAAATAATGCATTTTGGGAAATGAAGTTTTCTTTAAACCTGATCTTCAAAAGTTAATTTGTTAAATATGATTAGATACAGTTTTCTATAGGTGGCTATCTATCCATTTATCCATCCATCCATCCGTCTATCTTTGCCTTTAAACTTTCAAACTTACCACTTTTTAAAAAAGTTTAAAACAAGGCTTTATCAAACTAACATTCAAAGTTTGTTAGTTACATTTGAAGTTTTGGTAAAAAAAAAAATAGTTAAATTAATTTCAGTGTAAGTTTCTGTAGCACAAACGTGAGTTTTGAAAAACTGTTTGCCCTGCTAATGCTCATATCTTTTGCATACTTGTTTCTAATGCATTCTGGTCTGGTCTGTCCGTTTCTATTACTCCGTTATAATAAAAACCCAATTTTGCTTCCCTGTGGTAATTTTCTTATCAGATTCCTTCTGATCAATTTAGGTCATAAGGGTAGCAGTTTTTATGCTTTGCACAGATGCAACACTAAATAAAGAGACTTCAGCGATTGCATTTCGGGTTTCTAAGGGGTAAATTTTCCCACTGCAATGAGCAATATAAATAGTTATAAGTAGTAAACATTAGCGGTTTGGTGGGGTCTATCTTGTGATCATCATGCTACATTTACTTTCAGTAAACACAAAGTAAGAAAACATGAATCAGCCAATAACAGCATCTGTCTCTCATCGGCAATTACTGGCATCCTGTTTTTAAAAAAAAGGCAAAATGTCAGTTCACAGAACTATGTTGGCGACACAATCACCAAAACAACAAGGACGTTGGGATAAAAGCTGATATTAAGAACCGAGCCTGTGCATTTGTTTTTAGATTGTTGATATACAGTGCCTTGCGAAAGTATTCATTTTTTTTTTTACATTTTGTTAAATTGCTGCCTTATGCTTTAAATTACTTTTTTTCCCACATCAATCTACACTCCATACACCATACTGACAAAGCAAAAACAGAATTGTCACAACTTCATACATTTATTAAAAATAAAAAACTGAAATAAGTACATTGCATAAGTATTCATACCCTTAACTAATTATTTAGCTGAAGCACCTTAACAGCCTCAAGTCTTTTTTTGTTTGATGCGACAAGCTTTGCACATCAGCATTTTGCAATTATCTGCCATTCTTCACCTCACCTGTTCACCTCTCAAGCTCTGTCAGGTTGCACATTTTTAGGTTTCTGCAGAAATATTTGATTGGGTTCAATCCCAGGCTCTGGCTGGGCCACTCAAGGACATTTACACAGTTGTCTATAAGCTACTCTTGCTGTGTGCTTAGTGTCATTGTCCTGCTGGAAGGTGAACCTTCTGCCCAGTCTGAGGTTCTGAATGCTCTGGACTGGGTTTTCATTAAGGCTATCTCTATATTTTGCTGCACTGAGCGTTTCTTCTACTCTAACGAGTCCCTCAGTCCCTGCTGCTGATGCTGCTACCAGCACACTTTACTTTTGGGATGGTACTCTGCAGGTGATGAGCAGAGCTGGTTTCCTTCAAACATAATGATTAGAATTGAGGTTCATCAGACCAGAGAATCTTGTTTCTCAGAGTCTGAGGGTCCTTTAGGTGCTTTTTTGTAAATTCCAAGTGTGTTTTCATGTGTCTTAACTGAAGAGAGGATTGAGTTTGGACACACCGCCATAAAGACTGGATTGGTGGAGTGTTTCAGCGATGTTTGTCCTTCTAGATTTCTCCTATCTCCACATATAATCATGGAGCTCAACTAGAGTGGCCATCAGGTTCTTGGTCACCATGCTAACCAAAGCCCTTCTCCATCAATTGCTCAGTTTGGCCAGGAGGCCATCTCTAGGAAGATTCGATTTTTTTGCTTGACAATTAAGGTGTATGGAGTTTAGATTGTTGTGGAAAAAACTAATTTAAAGCAGTTTAACATGAGGCAGCAACCAAACAAAATGTGAAAAAAATGAAGGGGTATGAATACATTCGCAAGGCACTGTAGGTAGTTTTGTCAGTTTACATGAGACAATTTTAACATATATTTAGAAATGTTTATAAATCATTGTTGTAATGTACATAATCTTTTAAACACACTCTTAAAATTGATCTTGAAGTTTTTTCACAGCAATGCCATAGAATAACCAATTTTGGTTCCCCAAAGAACCTTCCTGTGTATAACAACATTTTTCAAAGTTTTTACCCTGACCCTCTTGAGGAACAACAGCCTGAATCAACAGAGATTTTGTCAGATGTCATTGGTGATTTTAAATATGAAGTTTAATAGTAAACTTGGCGAACAGTTTTGGAGAATTTGAGGTTTTCCCATTCAAAGAGATAGGAGCTGCACTTGCATGCCCGAGACACGTTTCAAAGATGGCCGCCGAGTGAAAATCAAAATAGAGGTGTGAATTTTAATTTATTTGACCACACCCCACAGGAAGTTAAATTGGAATGACAGGAAGAGGAATTTGCTGAATTGTAGTGCAAAAAAATACAACACAAATAATGCATTTTGGGAAATGAAGTTTTCTTTAAACCTGATCTTCAAAAGTTAATTTGTTAAATATGATTAGATACAGTTTTCTATAGGTGGCTATCTATCCATTTATCCATCCATCCATCCGTCTATCTTTGCCTTTAAACTTTCAAACTTACCACTTTTTAAAAAAGTTTAAAACAAGGCTTTATCAAACTAACATTCAAAGTTTGTTAGTTACATTTGAAGTTTTGGTAAAAAAAAAAATAGTTAAATTAATTTCAGTGTAAGTTTCTGTAGCACAAACGTGAGTTTTGAAAAACTGTTTGCCCTGCTAATGCTCATATCTTTTGCATACTTGTTTCTAATGCATTCTGGTCTGGTCTGTCCGTTTCTATTACTCCGTTATAATAAAAACCCAATTTTGCTTCCCTGTGGTAATTTTCTTATCAGATTCCTTCTGATCAATTTAGGTCATAAGGGTAGCAGTTTTTATGTTTTGCACAGATGCAACACTAAATAAAGAGACTTCAGCGATTGCATTTCGGGTTTCTAAGGGGTAAATGTTCCCACTGCAATGAGCAATATAAATAGTTCTAAGTAGTAAACGTTAGCGGTTTGGTGGGGTCTATCTTGTGATCATCATGCTACATTTACTTTCAGTAAACACAAAGTAAGAAAACATGAATCAGCCAATAACAGCATCTGTCTCTCATCGGCAATTACTGGCATCCTGTTTTTAAAAAAAAGGCAAAATGTCAGTTCACAGAACTATGTTGGCGACACAATCACCAAAACAACAAGGACGTTGGGATAAAAGCTGATATTAAGAACCGAGCCTGTGCATTTGTTTTTAGATTGTTGATATACAGTGCCTTGCGAAAGTATTCATTTTTTTTTACATTTGTTTTGTTGCTGCCTTATGATAAACTTCTTTAAATTACTTTTTTTCCACATCAATCTACACTCCATACACCATACTGACAAAGCAAAAACAGAATTGTCACAACTTCATACATTTATTAAAAATAAAAAACTGAAATAAGTACATTGCATAAGTATTCATACCCTTAACTAATTATTTAGCTGAAGCACCTTAACAGACACACCGCCATAAAGACTGGATTGGTGGAGTGTTTCAGCGATGTTTGTCCTTCTAGATTTCTCCTATCTCCACATATAATCATGGAGCTCAACTAGAGTGGCCATCAGGTTCTTGGTCACCATGCTAACCAAAGCCCTTCTCCATCAATTGCTCAGTTTGGCCAGGAGGCCATCTCTAGGAAGATTCGATTTTTTTGCTTGACAATTAAGGTGTATGGAGTTTAGATTGTTGTGGAAAAAACTAATTTAAAGCAGTTTAACATGAGGCAGCAACCAAACAAAATGTGAAAAAAATGAAGGGGTATGAATACATTCGCAAGGCACTGTAGGTAGTTTTGTCAGTTTACATGAGACAATTTTAACATATATTTAGAAATGTTTATAAATCATTGTTGTAATGTACATAATCTTTTAAACACACTCTTAAAATTGATCTTGAAGTTTTTTCACAGCAATGCCATAGAATAACCAATTTTGGTTCCCCAAAGAACCTTCCTGTGTATAACAACATTTTTCAAAGTTTTTACCCTGACCCTCTTGAGGAACAACAGCCTGAATCAACAGAGATTTTCCTGCTTCAGTCTGACTCGTGATTAGTGCTGCTGTCAAGGTGCCACCGAATGTGTTGCTCAGCATTTTTACCACAATTTGGAAAAGTGGCTGACCTACTGAAAGTACACTTTTGTTTTTTTCAAGATTCAGAGAGCTTTTAAATTCCCAGAAACCTGGTTACAATAAATGTCATTAATAGCTTTACATGGAATTAATTCTCTGGGACGTCCAGTAAATGGACATTTGAACTTTATGGACATAGGAAGTTGTCACTTCTGGGAAAGCAGCTTTGTGTGAGAAAGCACTGTTCATTTAACTGTAATCTAATAAGTTATACTAAATAAAAATTCTTCATTTGAAAAAAAAAAACAATTATGATATCTTTGTATGCTAAATCAATCAATCAATAAAAAGTATGAATTGTCAGTGCAGACTTATATGCCTCGTGGTGACTAGATGTAGGTAGAAGTTGCTCTGAAAAAATCTGAAAAAAGATGTCCATGTTTCTTTAATTCTACAGAAGGGATTTCTGCATCTTTACTTTAGGAAACATTCAAAGCTTATTTATGTGGAGAAATAATTTCTCGTTCTTCTTATATTAAGAAGTTGTAAAAGGCTTTTTGAACTTTCTGAACAAATTGGTAAACTAAACCAAATTTACGCGTAACACACAACTCCATTATTATATAATTGAAGTGTTTTTTGCAATCTGAATATAACCTTCTTTCCACCACCCAGCTTCTGCTTAAATCACGACACCATTTTTATAAGTTTGGTGATAAACCAGGTAAAGCTTAAACTTAAACCTGCAAAAAAATGTATCACCGAAATCCAAACCCAAGAAGGCAATATTGTATTAGAAAGAAAATCAAGCAGAACTGGGAATCAGATCTTAATTTTAACCATGTTTTCACAGACGAGGAATGGTCCAAAACCCTTTGTCGTGTACATACCTCCTCTATTTGTACTCGTCATTCTCTTATTCAGTTTAAGATGTAACATAGAGTGTATTGGACAAAGACCAAATTGTCTAAAATGAACCCTGGTTTTGATCCAACTTGTGATTGGTGTCGACAGGCTCCAGCTATCTTTTATCATACTTTTTGGCTTTGCCCAGCATTGACCTCTTTCTGGGCATCACTTTTCAAGTCAATTTCTGAATGTTTTATTTTAGATATTGAACTATGCCCTCTAGTAGCATTATTTGGACTCAACCCCCCAAAAGTTCCCTTGTCACCTTCAAAGTCAAATGCGCTCGGCTTCTGCTTGATAATTGCTAAAAGGCTTATATTACTGAACTGGAAAAATCCTTCCCCACCAAGCTACTTTCATTGGATGCCCTACCTGATGCAGCTTAATCAAACAGAAAATATCAGATTTACAATACTTGGTATTACAGAAAAATTTCACACTACTTGGCAACCCTTCTTGTCATAAATAAAGGAAGAAGTAAGAAAATAAGAAAAACATTTTCTCTATACCTGGCCTTTACGGTTTCTTTCCCTTGCCCCTGATTTACTAATAAATGGAGAGCACAGAGGGGAAATATATATATATATTGTTGGAAGTGTTTATGTACTTAGGTGCAGCATTGTTATAATTACTGCTGCTTTTTTTGTCCTTGAGTAAGGACGTTTTTGACTCATTTACTTTTGATCTTTGTTAATACAATTGCTGTTCCATTGTCTTTTTAATTTGTGTATCTCTCTGATTGAATAGCATCAATAAAAAAAGAGTTAAACTAAAAGTATGAAATTGTCTTTACACTTTCTGCTCTTCATTCTGAAGTCATTGGTTCAATAAGACAAGAACAAAACAAAACCTGTTTGGCTCTTGAGTCTTTGGTATCTAAGGTGGTATCATGGCTGTCTTCCGTCATTTTCTCTGCAGCTGCATGTTTACAATCACAATTATGAGACAGTTCACCCCTCTTCCTGTTTTTCCTCATGCTTTAGGAGAGGAAGCAACAAAGCATACGTTATGACTGTACACATGACACACCAGGCTGCACGTATAACTGAATCACGCAAGTTGACATTAAAGGATTAATTAATAATATAGTAGCATAAAGTAAAGACATATCATGCTAAATGCAATAAAATTGCATGTTTTGTAATTTCATATAAGTGGCATTGTTTGAATCAATGACTAGGCTATTATTGGTTGGTCTAATTTTTACTTGAATTGAACTTGTTTCTGTCATGTGATTTTAAAAAAAGGTAACTGCAACTTTTTATCTCACAGTTATGACTTTTTTCTTGCAATTCTGAGTTTATATCTCACAAATCTGTAAAAAAAAAATGTCCCCACCATGGAATAAAAAATAAAATAAGTAAATGCGACTTTTTATTTTGCAATTCAGTTTTTTCTTCTTCTGGCAATTGTGAGTTTATAACTTGACATTCAGCGATACAAACTCTAATTCTAAGAAAGAGTTTTTTTAAAACTTTTTTTCTCTTGTGAGAATTAAAAAAAAAACTTTATTCAAAAGGCTATTGCAGGGTTAACAAAATATAGCCTACCTAAATTACGTAATTACCTAACAAAGCCTAATCTTTATGTTTTAAATTATTTTTTAAAGAGTGCATTTGAAATGAGCAAGAAAGACACACACACAGAAAGAAATAGAGAATAGAGAGGCAAAAGGTGCATAACTTAATGGTTCTTAAAGGAACACTCCACTATTTTTGAAAATAGGCTCATTTTCCAACTCCCCTAGAGTTAAACAGTTGAGTTTTACCGTTTTCGAATCCATTCAGCCGATCTCCGGGTCTGGCGGTAGCACTTTTAGCTTAGCTTAGCATAGATCATTGAATCTGATTAGACCGTTAGCATCTCGCTC
>NW_015505289.1:2030630-2045749 GCF_001515645.1 Sinocyclocheilus grahami | reverse complement strand
AAACTCAACTGTTTAACTCTAGGGGAGTTGGAAAATGAGCCTATTTTCAAAAATTGAGGAGTGTTCCTTTAAGATGGTCTAGTTGGTTGCTAGGAAGTTCTGGCATACTGCTAGTGTGTTCTAGCTGCTTGCTTGTGGGTTCTGGCTGGTTACTAGACGTTCCTAGGCAGTTCTGTCTGATTGCTAGGTGTAGATAGTTGGTTACTTTGCGTTGTTAGTGTTGCTTCCTAAAGACGACTATGAAGTAGTTCCAATTTGTGGACCGCATTACAGTTGCATATCACTTCGCCAAATGCCCACTGAGTGGCAATCATGGCAACAGAACTTCAATAAACAGCTGAAAAAAGGTTAATTAACTCCGAAAAACATTCACTTTTAAAAGTAATAACTGTAAAAATAATTGTATTTAAAAGTAACTAAATAGACGAAAATATTATGTTAATATGTAGGCCTACTGAAGCGATTGAGAGAGAGACGGGGAAATATAAAGGGAAGCGCGCGCTCTCCCTCTCTCTCTCTCTCTCTCTCTCTCTCTCTCTCTCACACACACACACACACACACACACACACTTGTATCGCTCCAGACTGCTCGGGCTCTGACGGTCATCTCAGCGGTTCTGGGTGTCCAGGCTCTGATGATAACCATCGCCGGCGCTCAGTGCACCAACTGCATCAGTAAAGAGTCCATCAAAGCCAAAGTAGTCAACGTCGGAGGGGTGATATACATCATCGCAGGCTTGTTTGTGTTGGTGCCTCTGTGCTGGATGGCCAATAACATCATCTCAGACTTCTATGACCCTCAAGTGCCTTATGCAAAGAAGAGAGAAATTGGAGCTGCGCTCTACATCGGATGGGCAGCATCTGCCATGCTTCTGGTCGGAGGAGTGATTCTATGTTTCTCTCGTCCACATGATGAGAAAACCTTGTATCCTCTAAAATATATACCTCCACCTACAAAAAGCACATCAGTCAATGGGGACTATGATAAACGAAACTACGTGTGAGCCTCATTGTTCAACCATGGACTAGTATGTTAAAATTTATATGAAAACGTACTTTTAGGTGCTGTAAAAAAATTTTTAACGAGTGTGAGAAACTATTTTTTTAAGTACAAATATTGCATATTCATTAAAAGTGCGTGTCATTATGACAAAAAATAGTTTCAAATAGCTTTAGATGAAATATTGTCACACTGCAGTCAGCCTTGTACCAAACCTGGCAAACATTCAGATAATCAATTGACAGAATGTATAAACTTTGACTGTATGTATGTATAAACTATGTACGATTGTATTTTTCTGTCTTTAGCTTCTTTAACAGTATGTCATGGTAATAAACAATTAGATGTACACGGGTATTTCTGTCTTAGTTAATGATATTAGGGTCAGCTGCTCATTTGTTTGCATTTGATTTTAATCACTCTGGCTTAAGGGGGGGGAGATGGGAGGGTCTATATTTCTTGTATTTGTTCCGCTTTATGAGAGTGCACTAATTAGACACGCTCTGTGCTTCAATAAGACACTGAATAATGCCTATTGTTCTGCCTTTCTGCTGCAGCTTTACATGATCTCCTGATTGTACATAGTTGTATGAAACCTTTTTTTCAGTAAATCTGGGCATATTCAAAGTAATAAATAAAAAGTTTTTTGGTAATAATGTGTCCTGTTGCATAATTTTGATGGTGCATAAATGATGCACGTTTCTTATGCGTGAAGTGTACACTTTAATAATAAAAGAACTGTAGAAAAAGCAGTTTTGTTTTGGATTACTGATTTCTTTCTAAAATAAACCAACATTTCCTGCTTGTTTTTAGTTGAATTGAATAAATATACTAAACGGCTCCCTAAATTACTAATACATATTGACAATATACTTAAAAAACAAATATAAAGTATAATAATAAAAATGCATCGTTTTCCTTTTGTGAAATGTTTTGCTTTGAAAGGTGTGCCTTTGCAATCTTTTTCTAAATAATCTAATGCAACGACATAAATAATACATTTTTATTGTGTGTGTGTGCTTTTTGGGCAGGTTAAAGGAAGAATTCATCCAAAAATGAAAATTTGCTGAAAATTTACTCACCCTCAGGTCGCCCAATATGGTTCATCAGAACAGATTTGGAGGAATTTAGCATTACATCACTTGCTCACCAATGGCTCCTCTGCAGTGAATGGGTGCCGTCAGAATGAGAGTCCGAACAGCTGATAAAAACATCACAATAATCCACACCACTCCAGTCCATCAACATCTTGTGAAGTGAAAAGCTGCATGTTTAGCAGCAAATTTTCATTTTGGGGGGAATCATTCCTTTAACCTACACTGGTTACAATTTTTGTTTTATGCCTAAAATCATACCCATGTATGATCTTAGGCATGGTTAAAGCAAGGACAACAAAAGTCAGAGTCGTGACCTTTATCCTCATCGGCATCATTTCAGGTCTCCGAAATACTGGAACTTTGACCCAGTTCTGAGTCCTGCGGAAAAAGCTCACACAGTCTATAATGACAGAAACGGCACACAAGAAATGATGGCACCTCTTCTCCCCTGATGTGGCCGATAGATTAGAGACCAGCAGCAGGTGGGACTGAAGCCAAATCTGGTCACAAACTCAGGAAGAACATGCACTAACAAATGCATTAAACAGTGATTATTTAAGTTAAATAAAGTTATTATTTTAATTTTAGGACCATATGCATAAAATGTTTTCCCCTAAACCTGTAAACATATTGAAAAATATGATATTGATAGAATATGATAATTATGTAAAATGAATAAGAAATATTTTATAATCTGCTCTTTTTCTAGGTCACTAATCAAACTAATCATTTACACATTTGTATGCTGTTCATGCATTTTTTATTAAATTAGACAAAACAGAAGCATTTTCACTCGTGATCTCAAGACAGTTGGAGCCCACTTAAAATTGTTCATAATTTCAGCAGTGCATTATTTAAGTTTGCATCATACTCTCTCAAAAGAAAAAAACGGAACCTGTACCAGTGCATGCAAGCAGTTTAAAAATCCTTAAATTGTGTTCCATGAACAATTTTCCTCTAACCAAGATTAAAACCTAATTATATCATCAGAACATTTGCTGCAGAGGAATCTTAGAATTACAATAAGCTGTTACAATAAAACAACTTTAAATAAATCATAATCTTACAACTTGATATCATTATTCATTTTAAAATGCATAACAAATACATACAATTCATTATGTACAATCAGATATGCATTTAAATTCCCAGTGAAAATTAGTCCTTACAGTCAAGCGCCCTCTTATGATACAAAGGCAAACGATCCAGACTATCTACTGCACTCCTGTGGCACAAATGAGAAAATGCACTTCAAACAGTCTTGTGTCACTCAATCTCTGAGAGAGGACCATTAATACATCTTCAGTGGCCAGTCACAGTATCACAGTCCTGAGATCTGTGACCGACCCGATCAGTGTCGTAACCGAGCGAGTTGACATGAACATCAGCTCTCCTACTGTTGATATTCTTTGAGAATCTTGTTGGCGATGACTAATCTCTGGATCTCGCTGGTGCCTTCATAGATCTCTGTGATTCGGGCGTCACGGTAGTGTCTCTCAGCAGGCATGTCTGTGACGTAACCCATACCGCCCAGCACCTGGATGGCCTTCACATTTCAACAAAATACTCATGTTAGTGCATCTACAGAATGATGGGTTTCTTGTTTTAGAAATAAAAGATCTACTATTAAAAACATTGGATGATTACCTGGTGAGAGACAAACGTAGCAGCCTCAGATGCACCCAGTTTAGCCATAGCAGCTTCCTGCAGAACAAACAGACACACACACATACATCTAGAGTTTGAGCAGGGACTACTTAGAGATGCATATTAAGTTGCTAAGGTGTGTTTCCATTGCACCACTAACCACAAGTATAAATAAACCATTAGCACATTTACCATAAACTTAACAATAGTTAAGTATGAGAAAACAGACTAACCTTAGTGAAAGGTTTCTTTGCGTCCCTCAGCATTGCAGCTCTCCAGGTGAGAAGTCGAGCGCTCTCTATGGCCAAGGCCATGTCTGCTAGTTTAAACTGAAAGAGACATTTATAGAGAAACGTCAGCAGCTGAATCATGAAAGATGAAAACACTAAACCTTTCCACTTTCCCTCTGAATGTCACACAGGGAGAGTTATAGTGAGTTATAGTCAGTGTATCACCTGTATCGCCTGCAGTTTCCCAATCGGAGCGCCGAAAGCTGTTCTTTTATGAGCGTAATCAGCTGCACAGTCCAGCGCTGCCTGAGCGATACCAAGAGCCTGTGCTGCGATACCAAGCCGCCCGCTGTCCAGAGTTTGCTGTTAGACGTAAAACAACTGCGTTAGATCACATGTAAACAAAGTAAATAAAATGCAAATGGGAAAGAGCTTTAGTTTTATAACTTGACTGAAATGCAATGTTTTTATTTACACTGACATGAGAAAAGCATGTTAAAGGTGCAGAGTAATATTGATTCCTCCTCCTCAGACTCGACACTCAAGCGGGTTGCCAGATTGAGGACACGCAAAAAGAACGAGTGCAATTGACAATAAAACGTGACGAGCCTTTCTGTGTAAGTTGATTAGTTGATTTATCCGCATTTTAATATGCCTCTGGTCACAGAGGTTTTTAGATGGACGCCAAAGCTTTTTAAGTCAGGTAGAATCTGTGATCTCTGACCAAGTTCATTTGCTGGCTTCTATGGCTGCAATACGCTGTGTTTTCCGCCAACTGGCAACAAGGGGTGCCGAAATACTCTTGGGTAAACTGACAGTGGGCGGAATCACACAGACCAAAACAAAAACAGGCATTCTGACACAAAATGCACATTTCAAATTAGAATAACTGGCTGAAGAAGCATGTGAACATGTTTCCTAAATATCTGCAAACATATTATGCTATTTTTATGCTTTAGTACAGAAGTACAGTCACAAAATAACATACAGCTCCTTTAAAATCATACCATTGCAATCTTAAAGCCCATTCCTCGGTCTCCCAGCATGTTGCCGAGTGGGATGCGGCAGTCTTCCAGAATAATATTGGCAGTCGATGAAGCTCGAATTCCCAGTTTGTCTTCTTTCTTCCCTAAAGACAACCCCGGATGAGGCATCGGCACTAGGAATGCACTAATTCCCTGATTTTTTAATAAAATAATATATCAAATAAATAATTGTATAATGTATTTCTTATTTGAAAATTCCATATTCGCTCTGTGAATACATAAAATCAAATCAAATAATTTCAGCTCTTCAAATTTTATGAAATAAAAAAATATCAATAATTAATCTTTTTCAAATCAGTTGATTCACCACACATTGAACCTTGTGTTTTAGGCTTTTGTCTGTTGTGGCAAAAACGACGGTGGCGGAAGCGTCCCAGCAGTTGGTTATCCAGGCTTTGGTTCCGTTCAGAACCCACTCATCTCCCTCCTGGTGTGCCAATGTTGATGCAGCACCTGCATCGCTGCCGTTTCCTTTATAGCAAAAATATTTCATATTTCATATCATACAAAGATGAAAGCAAGCTCTCATTGATGTTAGTGTAAACATGGCAACTCTATGGATCTAGTGATATACGAAATCATTTCAATATAAGGCTCCACAATTAATGGTTGTGTGAAGGAGTATAACCATCCACCTGTGTTTAGAAAGCAGACAGAGCTCTTGAAAAAATGCAGCTTTGTTTACCTGGCTCACTCAGAGCGAAACAGCCCACTTTCTCCCCCGTGGTGAAGGGCGTAATCCACTGCTTTTTCTGTTCTTCTGTGCCAAACTTCAGAATTGGTCCCAGGTACAGCGACTAAAACACAGCAATCCGGTCACATGCAGAAGTAAACCTAAAAGCTAAATGATAATGAAGGACCGTTCACGTCTGCTGCAGGATAGGTTTGATAATTAGAGCTTTGTTCAGTTTAGTAACCCTACAAGTACGAGCAATAGTGATTCTATATAATAGTGACTATATATGAGGAAAAATTAGTAACAATATAATATTATATTTATAAATATTTATTTATTTATATAATTGTTTTATTAATAAAATTAATACATTTGTTTTATTAATAATCTATAAATACATCATTATATATATATACATACAGTATATACAATTTATATATAATATGCTGTATTTATATAGGTGTTTTAGGTACCGATATATTTTTCAAAATATATTTTGAATTTATGCAAAACATATTTTAAGATTGGAATTGTCAGCAATATATTTTTGGAAATTTTTTCGAAATATTTAAAATAAATCTGAAAATATATTTTTTGCTATTAATTGCATGAGTTCTTTAGGCATTGCATGAGTTCATTGTTTAACCATATACTTAAATACAGACAGTTTTAAATGCGCTCTTAGGGTGTGTTCACACTTGTCATGTTTGGTTAGATTAAAACGAACCCTGGTGCGATTGATCTGTTAGTGCAGTTCATTTGAGTAAGTGTGAACGCTGCCATCCTAACCCTGGTGTGCACCAAACAAGCATTTGTTCGAACCGCACCAGAGTTCGTTTGGAACCGGACCGAGACCCATCTTTAGCGTCCTTGGTCCGGTTCCAAACGAACTCTGGTGTGGTTCGAATGAAATATGAACGCAACACGGACCAAACACTTCTAAACGAACCAAAAACAGGAAGTAATGACAAGATGCGACGCTATGCGACATGATTTGATGACGTGGAATGAGCGGTGTATCCAAAACAAAATGAGCAGAGGGCAAACGTGGAGCAATGAGGAGGTATAAAGTGCTTTTTATGAGCTCTTCGTGAGTTCGTGGGTACTTTGATGTCATTCACTGATCGGTCTGCTCAGCGCCGCTTTAAAAGGATAGTTCTCCCAAAATTTAAAATTTTATGTTTATCTGCTTACCCCAGGGCATCCAAGATGTAGGTGACTTTGTTCCTTCAGTAGAACACAAACAAAGATTTTTAACTCAAACCGTTGCAGTCTGTCAGTTAGGGCTGGGCAAAAAATCGAATGCGATTTTCATGCGAATCTCGTCAGTAAAGCCGCTTCTGGTGATTAGTAGTAAATCATGTGGACCAAAAGGGGCTTTACTGACGAGATGCGCATGAAAATCGCATTCGAGTTTCTTGCACAGCCCTAGTGTCAGTCATATAATGTAAGTGGATGGAAATCACGGCTTTGAGAGTAAAAAAAAACATACACAAACAAAACCAAATTAAACCCTGCGGCTCGTGACGATACATTGATGTGTAAAGACACGAAATGATTGTTCTGTGCAAGAAACTGATCAGGGCTGCGTTCAGCCCCGACAAAAACAGTGCAAAACGTTTTTTTTAAACGGAAACGGTGGTGCGTTGAACACCCTGTTCTGATGACGCAAGAGTTGCAGCTATGGCAGCTGAGAAGGCCATTCTTTGTGTTCTTTTTAAAGAATTTTCGGAGCCTGATGAAATCGGTATAAATACGTGTTTAATACTACAAAATACGCTCGATGGTACAGTCACTGCCCTTGCCCGCCAGAATAAAAGAGAACATCCCAATCAAATGAAGGGATTTGTGGAAACTGTGGTTCCTAATTATTGTGATCCAATATTTGCCTCGCAAAGAGAAAGGAAAACTTGAAATCGCATCATATGACCCCTTTAAAGAAGTTCCAGATCTATACTTGTGCCCTTATTATTTCAATTGTTTTGCCTTTAATGTAAATAAACGTGCAAACAATATACTTGCTCTTGTGAATTTATTTGGATGTTAATTACATTGTGCCAGCTGTCTCTTTAATACCACGTGGTTTACATACATGTTGCTGCTGATTGGGCTGACATGTTTGACACACCTACCAAACAAGAGAAAACGCATCTCAAACCCCGTTGCACACCGTTTCCAGGAAGCATGACGTTCAAACCGTAAACCGTAGCAAAACGGTGCACACCGGTTTCAGCTTGAACTTGCCCCAGTATTTATATCGTTTTTTACCTCTGATTTTCACCGCAATGTCCGAACTGTCCTGAGCGCATTCTTCTCAACAGCCGGCGCCTGACTGTCGTCTTCTTCTTCCTCTTGCTTTACGGCGGCTCGCAGACTTATAAGTGCCACCTATCTCTCAAATGGACCATTGACACTCTATCTACAATCTCAATTAGGAGTGTCAATGGTCCATTTGTCCATTTGTCAATTAGGAGTGTCAATGGTCCACTTGAGAGATAGGTGCCGGTAATGCACTTATAAGTCTGCGATCTGCCGTAAAGCAAGAAGAAGAAGACGTGAACACACTCAGGACAGTTTGGACATTGCAGTGCATCAGAGGTAAAAAAGCGATATAAATACTGTTCAGTTTCTTGCACAGACAGATCGTTTCGTGTCTTTACACATCAATGTATCGTCATGAGCCGCAGGGTTTAATTTGGTTTTGTTTGTGTATGTTTTTTTTAACTTTCAAAGTCGTGATTCCTATTAACTTACATTATATGACTGACAGACAGCAACGGTTGGAGTTAAAAATCTTTGTTTGTGTTCTACTGAAGAAACACAATCACCTACATCTTGGATGCCCAGGGGGTAAGCAGATAAACATCACATTTTTTATTTTTGGGTGAACTATCCCTTTAAGTTGAACACAGCTTTTGTTTGGGTTATTCGGTGTGTTCCGTCACGAAATATACGTCATTCAACCCGACCAATCAGGTTGTGAACGTATCACTATGCCTTTAGGTTTGGTATCTTTAGGTTCGCTGTCAAAAATGCCAGTGTGAATGCTCAGCGGACCAGGACCAAATGTATCGTTTTCTTTTTTGGTCCAGACCAAATGAACCGAACTACAAGTGTGAACGCACCCTTAAACAGGTTCAGCAGAATTCAGTCAATCACAGAATAAAAGGCGACTCACATTATTCACACTGACGATGACTCCGGTCGATGCACATCCTCTGCTGAGCTCTTCCACGGCGAGACAGTACGCAAGATAATCCATCCCAGCTCCACCCAGACTCTCTGGTACCTCTACAGCCATGACACCCATCGCTCCCAGTTCTTGTACCTACAATCAACCACAAACATCCTCATATGCTCTAATCAAAGGACAGAGACTACTGTGGAGCTCCATGGCTGAGGGTCCTTGTACCTGCTTGGCTGGGAACTTGTGATCTTTGTCCAGCTGGGCAGCGATTGGCGCAAGCTCCTTTTGAGCATAATCCCTACATGTCTGCCTCATCATCTGGTGCAACTCTGGCAGCTCCGCAAGCTGGCTCAAACAGCGAATGCCATGCCCTACCGCCATGCCCAGAGCTGATAAATACAGAAAAGAAGATGATATTAGCATGTATACTGTATATATTTACCAAATGAATAATGATTAAACAAAACTGCAAAATAAATGTGATTCAGCAAAAATAAGTTAATGATAAAGCAGGACAACTGCATAAATTGCAACACTAAATCAAAATCTAATCAGTAAAAAATATTTGAATATTACAGTATTTACATCAGAAAATCAGGAAAATACCATGGCCCATCTACAAAAAAACGATATATATATATATAAACACATGCATGTATATATTTAAAAAAAAAATGTTTTGTTTACATATTAAATATATTTATATATAATATTAAATATAAGAATATGAATATATTAATGTATAAACGTGTATTTTCAAAATATATACTGTGTGTGTATTTATATATACATAAAAAAATATACACAGTACACATACATATATACAGCAGGTTGACTGTTCACCCTGAATGACATTTGTTTTGAATGTAACAGTCAGCTGTCAGGGTAAAGATTAACTCCACATATGACAATAAACCATCCAAAACAACACGAACACAGCAAACTAGCATTGCATATGTAGTTGAACGTGGTCATGCATAATCATGGAGAATCCTTTTCAAGTGAATTTTAATAAGCTAAGTAGGTGATTTTTTTTAAAATTCCATTCATTGACCAGTTTATTAATGGTGTTAACTTCAGACCTAACCGAAACAGCGTCATATAAAGGAAAGGATTATGTTCTACGTTAATATTTCTTCAATTACCAATAGTAATTTAGACAGTCGTACAAATGTTTGTGCACTTTATGTGCTTAGAATCACTCTGCATTGGTCTTTTGAATAAACTAGCTGCAAATGCATCCAGCGGCATATTTCATGCACACAGAGTCGCTCACGAGCTGCGAGTGGCACTGGTGTAAACATACAGTAATAACCAGTTCCACTGACCTCTCTGTGCTTTGAAAAGCGCCGCCATCTTGGCTCTGATGTAACTGCTTTAAGCAAACAGGAAGTGACCGGTCGGATCATGTGATCATGACGTAACGCTGACGTTTTGTTTTATTAGATTTTTTTTGTTTGTTTAAAATGAAATATACATTTGAATTTTGTATTATTAAATTGATGTATATTAAAAAAAATATCTAAGTAAATCAGACAATTCGCTCTATTATGATAAATAAATGAAATAGTACAAGATACATTTCGATACAGAATACTAATGCATAATCTGATCAGTAGTTGTTTTACAGACATTAGTTTAAGTCATTTTTTGTTTAAATTAAATGAACTTTACATTATATTAATTTAAATTAAAGTTTGTTACTATAACAATATAACGAGAAAATAAGTCGTTATAATGAGTTTGTTACTATAACAACAGTAGATCAAACAATCATTGTAAAAAAAATAAAAAAACTTTGTCGATATATAATATTTATATAATATCTAAAATATTTATAAAAGTTTACAATGTAATGTTTTAAAGATTTATATTTAAATACTATATTTAAAACATATAATTAACCCTATATAATACATGTTATGTTCAAATGATGGAATATTTTAGAGATTTTGAGATGAATAAAAAAATAGCTCTATTATTATTATTATTTTATTATTAATTAAAATATATTTTGAATATTAACACTTTCCCTGGAAAATGCAGGGATTTTTTTATCTTAGTGAATTGTGTATTTGTATTGTGTATTTGGTTATTTAAGTCCTTTAATGTTACAGATTAGCGCTAATAATAAATTAAGGAAAGAATAACAAGAGAAGTCAGCTTTTTTGTTTTTCCAAAATATGTTTATTATTGGCATCATAAAAAGTCAGTTAGATGTCCGGGACAATTTAAATGAATCTATTCTGGGGAGGGTGGAAGAGTCAGAGAAAAGGGGGAGGTACGGGGATAAAAAGCACCATGAGAAGGCTAGTCGTTATGCTACAGGACCGCAGCGGGGTGAGTTCACTGTTTTGCGGCGGTCAGATTGAAGCAGCCGTGCTTGTGGAACTGCATGTCCCTCACACGGCGCATGGACTGAATCTGAGGCTGGAAGGCGCAAAACTCGTTGTAGTGTCTGTAGTCGCCGCACTCAAACAGATACTGGTAGCCTCTGTAGCCGGGGTACTGGTATCCCACCCAACTTCCAAAAGAGGAACAGAGTGTGTAAAACATGGGATAGCATTGCTGTTAGCTGTTAGTTGAGGTTTTGATTTGGTACTCACGCTCCACCGGGGACCCTCACGCTGCCCACTCGGTCGCAGAAGCCATGCGCCCACAGGGTTGGCACGTCATCTTCCTGGATCTCCATCTTGTTGCCCTGGAAGTCACACAGCTCGTACAGGCAGATCTTGTGCTCCATGGGGTCCTGTACACATTTGGACCAATTAGCAACGTGCATTTGAATTCAATAAGGAGAAGTTGCGACGCCCTCCCAAGTGTCCTACCATGCGGATGGGTCTGAAGGACATGAGACAATCACTGCGGTAGCTGTTTGACCAGGTGTCCCAGCGAGGATACTCGCCCTTCTCCAGGATGAACATCTCGCCACGGAAGTTAGTCTGCTCGAAGGCAACAAAGCTGAAGACATGGACAGCAGGGAGAGATGTGTACCAGACAGTGGATTGCAACACGTGGACGAGAGAAAAAAAGAGGGATGGAGGGATGACAGCATGAGTATGGAGGGAAAAGGATGGTTCCAACAAGTTCAGATTTAGCTCAGAGTTATTATAGTTAAGTAACACTAAAACTGAAACCGTGAAAATACATTCTCGGCACTTGAAATAAAATAAACGTTAACTGAAATAAATAAAATATTTAGAAAAATATCAGTTTCATTTAGCAACTTTATGTACATAAAGTTAAAAAATATAACTAAAACTAAAACGGAAATAAAAATGAGTAAAAAACTATATAGACATATAAAAAATTCTAATAAAAATGACAAAAACACTAAACAAAATTACTAAAACTGTAACAGAAAAAATGTAATTCAATAAAAAAAATCTAATTCAATATTCTAATAAAAACTAATATTATCTCAATGATTTAGCTACAGCCTCTATGTTTTTCCCATCCACATTAGATAATATCCACTGGTCGGTGACTTACGGGCCGCACTCAACAATGATACTGCGGACTCTGTCCATTCCGCGTTCACAAACGTTCATGCACTCATTCTGGACCTCCATCATCCTGCCCTGAAAGTTCTCCTGGTCGAACAGGAAGATCTGCAAGAGAAGAAGTAGTAGACCATGACCGGCTTTCCTACTTGCTTTCTTAATTTCACAATTTAGCTGGTCTTTGTGGATACTCTTAGAAATAAAAGTTCCAAAAGGACCATTTTGGGTTCCCCAAAGAACCTTCTTAAAACCATTTATTTTCTTAGTGTGAACAAATTTTACAAATCTAAAGATTTTTTTTTCATTATAAAGAACCTTTAGTGCAATGGAAAGTTTCCATGGATGTTTAATAAAGATCTTCATGGAACCAAAGAAGCCAATAAAGGACTTGTATTTTTTCAGATCTTTTTAGTTCTCCAAAGAACCTTTCAGTGAACAGTTCTTAAAATAATTTTTTTTCTTGGTGTGAAGAACATTCTAACAATCTAAAGAATCTTTTTCCACTATAAAGAATTTCCAATAAAGAACCTTTACTTTTAAGAGTGTAGTTTTCATGCTAATTACAATGTCTGTAGGTAGTTTTGTTTGCCAAAATCCGATCATTAAAACCAGTTGAAAGCAGGTACTTACTTTGTAGTTACCCATGAATCCGGGGTCTCCGGTCTTGGAAGCCTTGCTGGTGGCGGCAGGGGCGGGAGCTCCCTTGTCCTTGGCATCAGCGCCCTGGCTGGTGGCGGACTTGGCGGTCTGAGACATGATGAAGGGGATCAAGAACGTCTGTGAGAAAAGAGCAAAGGGTGGGAAAATGTCATGAGGCTTGGTGCGTATAATCCAAAATGTCCGTATGGGACTGGTGTTGTGGGACAGGGGTAGAATGTTAGGGATGGCAGGGTTTGGGCTTCACATTTAAAAATGATTCCAGTCTCTGAAAAACCAGTGAATCCAGGGCAATTCCCTACTACATCCGTGAGATTGTGAAGGGGCTCAGCTTTTGCTGTATCCGTTTTACCTGGGCTCTTACCTGCTTGAGTACAGCTGTGCTGGGTTGGCTGGCTCGTGCTGGCCCCCTCTGACCAGTGCTGTAACTTTTATACCCTGGCAAGGGGAGTACAGAGGCGCCCGGCGTACAATAGAAACATGCCGTCATCAGACTTTGCCTGTGCCAAAGCGCAGGGTCATCGCATAGCCCAGAAGGCTCTCCCCGCAGCGCCCGTAAGCATTTTACTGTCAATGGAAAGCCCTGACAATGGCACTTTCCCCTCTTAGCCGGCGCTCTATGCTATAGGCTACATATGGACGAGAGGTACGCATGCAGGTCAGAGGTTACGTGATCCTAATCCACTCTACTCTGCTCTCTGACTTTGCCTGAGTTTCACAAGAAATACACACTGATGTTTGCACTGAGTTACACTCAAATGCATTACAATAATCAAATTAATTTATGTTTTTAAATTTTATTTTTAATCTATTTGAACATTTTAAATATATATTTTCGATATATATATTGGTAATATTTTTGTTTAATTCATTATAATTATAATAATAATAATAGCTATTATTATTATTATTATTATGGCTAAATACTAGAGAGCGTGTAATGTTTATATTTGAATCTGTATTTTTAATATATAATGCATTATTATTATTATTATTATTATTGCTACATAATGTTGGCCATAAGAATCCATATCTTATGTGCTTGTGTCGTAGTATGTGTGATAGCAGATGCAGAATGAGCTTGTTATGCAACAGAAGGATCCCACATGGAGTTGCACAGGAGCTCTTTGAACATGTGGCATGAGATATATGGCTACAATCTTCTCAAATGAATGCTGCAATAGCCCTGTAATAACTGCAATGTTTCTTTTGAGAGCCTCTCCTTACTGACTCACTGAATGATTAGCAATAACCTTTGAAAGCAGAATGATAAATAAAGAGCAGCCTGCGAACATGCTTTAGCTTTATAGAAGCATTTTATGTTTGATATGTGCTATGAATGAAATGTATTATTATTACTACAGTTGTTTTATCGCAGTCAATTATAATAATAATTATTATAATTTTCATTTTAGATTACATTCTTGCAATGTTTATGAAGGCCAGAATTCTGTATTTATTGATTAAAACATAAAATAATCTGGAGTGGTTAAAAAAATGTCTGTCAGGGTTTCCCTTGGAAATGGCAGTTAAATAAATAAAAAAGAACTATGTAAGTAAATAAGTGAATAATGTCCATTTAAATGTAAAATATAGCAATAGCATATAATACCATTGAAATGTTTGGGCTCAATAAGATGTTTATTTTAAAGAAATTAATGCTTTTATTTAGCAGGAACATATGACATTTATCAAAAGTGGCAGTAAAGACATTAATGTTACAAAAGAGTTCTATTTTAAAATAAATGCTGTTTCCAAAAACATGTTAAGCAGCACAGCAGTTTTCAATATTATCACAATAATAAGAAATGTCTCTTGAGCAGCAAATCAACATATTAGAATGATTTCTGAAGGATCATGTGACACTGAAGACTGGAGTAATGATGCTGAAAATTTAGCTTTACATCACAGGAATAAATTACATTTTCAAATATATTCAAATAAACAATTTTGAGAGATTAACAGGATTTAAACTTCAAGTAATTAAAGCAGCACTATGTAACTTTTGGTGCTCTAGCGGTTAATAAACAGAAAGTCTCAGGTTACTTATGTAACCATGGTTCCCTGAGTAGGGAA
>NW_015505289.1:2023582-2030461 GCF_001515645.1 Sinocyclocheilus grahami | reverse complement strand
CCTAGAGGATGCAGTGTCTTGTTCCCTACTCAGGAAACCATGGTTACATAAGTAACCTGAGACGTTCCCTTTCATGGGCACTTCGAACTGCGTCCTCTAGGGGTCGCTATGGGGAACGGTATACCCATGCCACCATGCTGAGGGGAGTGCATGCCAGAACCATGGCGAGCACTAAGTACCAACTCTACCATATTGCTATGGGAGTCGCCCCTGGGACGTTAGACGGCTGTCAGTGACGTTATTCCCTACGGCCAAAGGACTAGGCTACATACCCCAAAATATTTACCTGTTAAGGCCAGACTCTTGCCAGGTAGAGCTCAAGGCTTGGAATCAGGAATAGATTCCTTTAAGCCTTTAAGGGCAAGAGCCTAGAATCATACTAGTCTTGGCCTGTCACACAGGGGCTACCACACATTTCTCTTTGTATGTGCGTATGTGCTAATCAACAGACCCCTAGTAGCAACACCCTGTTAAAGTAGGTAGCCAGAGGATACATAGGTGGAGTGGTGCCCAAGGTGTACCGTAGTGATTCAGATTAAGACAAAAACGCGGTTTGGAAGAAGAATTCATGATGTACTCGCTCATTATATACATTTTGCACATTTTGAACACAGAAAAAGTTACATAGTGTTGCTTTAATTTAGATCATAGAGGTTCATGAGAAAAAAAACCCTGCTATATAATATATAGGTGAAGATGATCAATCAATGTTACAGTTTTTGTTTAATGCATGTAAATGGCTTTTTCACTTTTTGTTTTCACATCTAAAAACTATTAACAAATAGAGACCAAGATCAATTATTTTCCTCAACATATTTAAAGGTTATCTATAATTTTGATTGACTTAATTATCCTGGGCCACAAACAAGGGTTATTTTAAAACTGTATATTATTGTGCAAAAGCTAAATATATTATTGTATAAATTATAATACTCTTGAATAATTGAGTATCTATTATTATGGTATTCACTGTAAATGTATGACATCTTCACAGCATGCACTGTAGACCTCCCCTGCTGTCAATCATTATTTTCAACGCATTCACCAAACCAAAACAAGAGCGTCATATATGGAATGTGTCCAAGACCAGCACATCTCCCCCTGCTCCGGGTGTGTGTTCATAGTGTGTGTGTGTGTGTTCACTGCTGTGTGTGTGCACTTTGGATGGGATAAATGCAGAGCACTAATTCTGAGTATGGGTCACCATACTTGGCCACGTCACGTCACTTCACTTCACATGCACCATCTCAGATCTGTGTCGGCCCTTAACACGTATGTTCATGTGACTCGCGTGTGTCCAGGTCCGAGCGCCCAGGCTTGGATCCAGGCGGGGATAGTGTGGCGTTTGCACTTCTCCAGCTGTATAGATTTAACCCCTCCTTTGTCAGCTGGACAATAGAAGGCTCCTCCTTCGCTGCTGAGCAGGGGCTTTTACTGGGCCCTTTGCCAGGGGAGGCTTTAAAAGGGTACATGCACATGCCCAGCTTTCACTCTCACATCAGGACATCCCAAGGGCATCGAAGCGAGGTGAGTTCTTCTCCGCTACGGGCCCGTTGTCTGTACCCCCCCCACTTCCCTCATATGTCTAAACTGCCACAGCCCTCGGCTTCTTTTAGAGAGGCCTGCCTTCCTGCTTGGTCCGATAACTTGAGAATGACTCAAAATCAGAGCACATAGACAAACTGTGCTGATTTAAAGTCTCATTTAGTCGAATTCAGATGTGCATGTCCATCCTTGTGGTGTTTAGTGTGTGTGTAAGACGTATGGGGTGTTGGTTTGTCATCACTATTACCTTTAGTGAAGTTTCATAGACTAATTATATGTTTAAACTGGAACTTTAAACTGTTTGTATCAAATTGCTCTTTGTTTTCAAGCCAACGAGATGACTCACCATTGCACCAAGTTCTCTGGCCATTGGAAGGTATGCTGTAAAAATAATTTTCCTGAAATTTTAAATGAAAAAAAAAAAAGTTTTTCTACTATTTTTTTGTAATTGTTTGTGAAATTTACTAGCAATTTCGGAGTGAAAATTAATCAAAGTAAATACACCATTTTAATGAATTATATAATAGTATAAAGTATTAATTAATATTTTGCATTTGCTTTTATTTTTGTATTTTCAGTTTTCATTTTAATTGTAGCTTAAGTTTTAAAAAATGTTTCTTTAAATAAATCAAACAAAGATTATTCTACAAGAAGTGTATTTTACAAGAAAATACTATTCAATTTTTTACTCAGAAGTTGTGAATCAAACAAAGATATTGAAGTACATTTGACAAGAAAAAGCTATTTCAGTTTTTCCACTCTAAATTTGAATGTGCGTTTCATTGTGTTCTTTGCAATTGTTTCTGAAATTGACTTGCAATTTACAACACACACCAAATTTTTTCAGCATATGCTTGACACTCAACACTATCTCCAAAACAAGTTGTTGTTTTCCAGAGAATCTTACATAAGTCGGATTGTATAATGATTGCAAGTGCTCCAGGAATGTTGTTATCTGGAAGGTTTTGCTATAATTTGATAGTATAATTCCTAATATGTAACCGCTGGTGTTGAGTAACACTGCTGCATTTATAGTGCTTCACATCCCATTTGGCCTTTTCCCCAACATGCAAGTCTTTAATTGTGCCCTTGAAATCTTTAAAGGTGCCCAACCTCTGTCTTCCAGATCATCGTGTACGACGAGGAGTGTTTCCAGGGTCGTCACCATGAGTTCACCTCCGAGTGCTGCAATGTCATGGAGTTCGGTTTCGAGAGCGTGCGCTCATTGAGAGTGGAGAGCGGAGCGTGAGTGTTTTCTCCAAACTCTTTGTCTGATAGTTTACATAATTCCGGAGGTTTGTGCTAATTATCTCCACTAGCTGTGACTCCATGTCAGACAAAAAACATGACCTGACCCTTCCCTCTCACAAAAAACATGCTCTATAAAGCTAAAAGCAACATGAACATGAGAGTTTAGGCTTAGATATTAGATTTTAGTGTGGCTCAAGTAAATCCATCATTCATGTCATATCACAAACAATGCAGAAGTTGGGGCTAATGGTTTGTTAAAATCACTAACCCTGAGTCTGAGCAATAGCAATCGTGATTCTTGGTCAGCAGGGGTTTTGTTTAACAAGCGTGTCCTTATTCCATGTGGCATTTTATTTATGTAATTGGAACAGGCAGGTTACTTAAGAACATGTCTTGATGTATGAGGACAGTCTGAAATGAAACATTCATGCACTTATCCACGAACTGATGCAATGGTGGTGATTTTGTACACTGTAAAAACAGATTTCTCCAAGATGTAAATAAAACAAAGATTATTGGAATATGTTTTACAAGAAATTATTATTTTATAGTTTTTCTACTTCAAAACTTCATGTTTTTATTCGATGTGTGACATGCCATATCTTTGTAATTATTTGGGAAATTTACTAGCAAGTTTTGAGTAAACCATTTTTTGTGTATTATATATTCTATTAAAGTATTTATTAATATGCATTTGCTTTTATTTTTATATTTTCGGTTTTCATTTTAATTTTAGCTAATGTCTGAGTAATTTTGTAGTGTGCTTTTGTCGTTTTTATTTTTTATATTTCATTTTATATTTCATTTTTTTTCATTTCAGTTTGTTATTTTAGCACTTAAACTTATATTTCAGTTTGTTGCCAAGGCCTTTCTAATTTTCTAAATTCTTTTAATCCAATATTTATATTGTACTTTATTTCAGCTTTAATTCATTTTTAGAAAACAAGAAAAGCATAGAAAACATTGAAAACATTTTTCTAAACTAGAATTTAGAAAACAAAAGCCATTTTAATAGTTTTAGTTTTAGTTAACAACACTGTAAAAACTTATTTTTCACTTGTAAAAACATTTTTGATAAGATTACTGGAGTATGTTTTACAATAAATTCTATTTCAGTCTTTCTATTTCAAAAAATGTCATATTCAATTTGATGTGTTACTTGTAATTATTTGTGAAATTTAACAATTTCTGAGTGAAATTTGTTTCAAAGTAAATCCAACACCAATTTCTGTATAATAGTGTATAATATTTAGTGTGTGTGTGTATATATATATATAATATTTTGCATTCGCTTTTATTTCTCTATTTTCATTTTCATTTTACCTTAGGTTTTAGGGATTTTGTAATGTGATTTTGTCATTTTTGTTAGTGTTTTTTCAGATTTAATTTATTTATTACAGTTTTTGTTATTTTAGTAACTTATTTTATATTAGTTAGTTGCCAAGGCCATGTTTTTTTCATCTAATATTTAAATTTAATTTCAGCTTTATTCTGATTAACTAAAAAGTTTTTTAATAGTTTTAATTGTAGTTAATAATAAGATCATGGCACACAATTTCAGGTGGGTGGGCTACGAGCATGCAAATTACCAGGGTCACCAGTTTGTGCTGGAGCGTGGCGAGTACCCTCAGTGCGATGCCTTTGGAGGAAGCAATGCTTACCATATTGAGAGAATGACCGCCTTTAGACCCATTTCCTGTTCTGTAAGTTCTCAAAGCTTTATCATCACTGACCCAACCTGCCTTATCTGACTCCTTTTGCATTCGGTTTCTTTAACAATATTCACAATCATTTGTTGTTGATTGCAATGAGTTCATATTATAACCATCATTTTTGGTTTGCATTGGAAAAATGCTCATTGGTTGATATAATTCCACCCAGAACCACAGGGAGTGCAGAATGACCATCTATGAGAGGGAGAACTACCTGGGCCGCAAGGGAGAGCTCAGTGACGACTACCCCTCTCTTCAGGCTATGGGATGGTGCAACAATGAAGTGGGCTCTATGCGTGTTCAGTCCGGAGCGTGAGTATCTGTTTGGGTTCCTCTGTCACTTCTGTATCATTTGTCCTTTCACTTTTTTTGATCACCACTGTGTGTTCTTCGATCCGCGCGCGGCAGGTTTGTGTGCTACCAGTTCCCTGGTTACCGTGGATACCAGTACATCATGGAGTGTGACCGCCACTGTGGGGAGTACAAATACTTCAAGGAGTTTGGCTCCCATTGCCAGACCCCTCAGATCCAGTCCATCCGCCGTATCCAGCAGTAACGGATTTCTCCTCGCCCCTCTCCTTGCAAAAACTCTCATGCCCCTTTGTGCCCGATGCTAAATAAACTGTCTTTCTTAAACCTCACTGACCTCCTGTTATAAATCTGTGTCCAAAAAAGCACATATACTGAAACCTCGAAGTAACAGTGAGGAATTTTGGACACTTTCGAAAAAATTAAAAAGAATGGTGTGTCTTTTATTACAAATTGATTTAAAAGTTGTTGTTTTTTTTTGTACTTTTAAGAGGGATGGTTCACCCAAAAATGAACATGTTTACCCTCATGGTGTTGCAAACCTGCAGGAATGTCTTCTTTTCTATTGAACACAAAAGGAGATATTTTAAAGAACCAAACAGCTGATGGTAGCCATTGACTTCTATAGTTTTTTACCCTTACAATGGAAGTCAATGGCTACCGTCAACTGTTTGGTTACCAACATTCCTCAAAATATCTTCTTTCGTGCTCAACAGAAGAAAGAAACTCATACAGGTTTGGAATAAGTAAATGATGACCATTTTTGGGTGAACTATCCCTAGGAAATAAAATGCACTTTCACCTGTTTTCCGCCAGAGGGGGCAATAAACCTACAATCCAAATGATCACAAATAAGAAAGGCATGCAATAAATAATAATAATCAGGCTTAATGAGAGACTAAATTTCAGAACTCTCTTTTATTTGGAGAATAAACACGGTCCATAACATGAATTAAATATAATTGCTTGTCAGATTAAATCATATGACCAGGAATTGAAAGAAGAAGCCCAAACAAAAAAACCTGCACTATGCATTGTTGATGGGATGCGCTTACATAACGATTTTTCTAGACTTTTCTACTATGATGTAGCCATGGGCTATGAATATTAATTACGTAATGTGAGGCGCGCCATTACTCCTAGCTGATTTGCTGAAAAGTGAGTGGGCGCAATTCAGACGGCAAACTAAAAGTCCTTCTATGGAGAACGTTTGACTAATGAATATTAATGAGGTAACGTGACTGGGCGCTTCAGGAAGGTTACTAAGCAACGTCAAGCGGGATCTATTTAATATGCAAAACTCAAGCCTTCGCTGTAGTAGGCGTCGTAGTTTCGTAAATGAAAATAAATGAAAAGTTAATGAAAATAAAGAAGTATAAGAAAAGGGTACTAAAACAAGTCGTTTCGCACTAAAATTGTCATTAAATAAAATGTAAATTAAATCAAGACTACACACACCTCAAAGCCTTTGCTGTACTGGAGTCCAGCTCCGCCTCGTCAAAGCGCTCCAGCGCCGGGTTTTGTGACTCCAGCTCCTTGTTTTGTGACTCCAGCGCCGGGTTGATTTTTCTAGACTTTTCTACTATGATGTAGCCATGGGTTATGAATATTAATTACGTAATGTGACGCGCGCCATTACTCCTAGCTGATTTGCTGAAAAGTGAGTGGGCGCAATTCAGACGGCAAACTAAAAGTCCTTCTATGGAGAACGTTTGACTAATGAATATTAATGAGGTAACGTGACTGGGCGCTTCAGGAAGGTTACTAAGCAACGTCAAGCAGGATCTATTTAATATGCAAAACTCAAGCCTTCGCCTTAGTAGGCGTCGTAGTTTCGTAAATGAAATGAAATGAAAATAAATGAAAAGTTAATGAAAATAAAGAAGTATAAGAAAAGGGTACTAAAACAAGTCGTTTCGCACTAAAAGTGTCATTAAATAAAATGTAAATGAAATCAAGACTACACACACCTCAAAGCCTTTGCTGTACTGGAGTCCAGCTCCGCCTCGTCAAAGCGCTCCAGCGCCGGGTTTTTTGGCTCCAGCTCCTTGTTTTGTGACTC
>NW_015505289.1:2021644-2022432 GCF_001515645.1 Sinocyclocheilus grahami | reverse complement strand
TTTTTTTTTGCTTGGAGCACACTTCTCATTATATAAATACATTGACGAGCAGAGCAAGATAATCCAGTTTAAGAGGAAAACTGCGTTGCGCTGCACAAGGCGATGGACTCGCCACATCTAAACGCATCGAGTTTAATTCTGGCCCTTTAATTGGCTTATAAGATACATCCAGCTTGGATCAGCAAGAGGAGTGACAGGCAGATCTCAACCATCGGACCACAAAAATGGGGATTTGTTTGTGATATTACCAGGGTATTTGCACATGCATATGCTGTTTAGATCTTGAATGCTTTTTGCCTCGCATTTTTGGATGCATCGATCGATATCGATAGCCATTATTTATGTTTCTCCAAACATTGGGCTTCAGATTTCCACCATCTTTCCGCGTGCTGTCAACGGGTTAATGTGATTGAACAGGGAAATATCGGCGTGTACTAGTCGTCCATTTTCATGCATTGGTGATTTGTCTGTTTTCCAGCGAGCTGGCTTGCTTTATTTTAATGCCTTAAGGAGATCGTCTTGTCTGCTCGTTTACGACTTGGGTTCTATATCTTGTTGGTTTTAAGGAGATTGCATCGTCGTTTTGATTTGAGTATCATCCATTTGTGACACCGACTGGCCAGCTTGCGTGTAACGTTATTTGTAGTTAACCATCCCGTTATTCCCATACATCTGCACGGACGGTGGCTCCAAATGAACTTGCACGGTTGCACGGTAGGTTGTGTTCGCGTTAAACTCACCCAAAGGGAGTGGGTGCTGGATGGGGGGCTCGATTAATCGATATTATC
>NW_015505289.1:2017089-2020913 GCF_001515645.1 Sinocyclocheilus grahami | reverse complement strand
TGTTTACTGCTTTCTTTCGCTTACAAAAACACCTTTCTAGACAAGCTACTTATGTTTATTTTTGGAGATATAGCTCACTAATGCTATTTAATTACCTAAATACGATGGTATGAATATGGTAATTAGGCCCGTACAGTATTGAAGTACTGACTAGTGCTATCGTGGTAACACTACAGTACTTTTTGTAAGCGTTGGCTAAATTCTAATTATTTTGTTAAAAAGCCAATGTCACACATTTTGTGCTGTGTTTAGTGTTTTTGAGGTTGTTCGGCAGTTACTGAGGCCTGCTGGGAAAATTCCCCCGTTTGAATCAATGGCTCTTATCACCTGTAGATTTGCACCGGCTTGAGGGTGATATTCACTGTAAACCGGTCGAAATTCTGACATTGCCTTTACATTTGTGCTTGCATACTCAATAAGGCATACAAATGCCCTTTGTTGGGGTTTCGTGTGACTGTTTTGAATCGTTAGACCTTGGAAACGTCGAAGCAGACAGTATCTATTGTATTGGAGTATACAGGTAATATGTTCAGATGGTGAATGTGTTTCTTCTACCTCGTACCAGTTAACTTTTTAGTTTGTGATTTTGTTTGTCTTGATTATAATTTTTAATTTAGTGTTTTTAACTTATGCTTTCAAATGGTAAGCAAGATTTTTACAATGTAACCCCCTTTTTTCTACACAGACCACATCTATTCACTATTTGTTTTCATTGCCTTCGAAATGCACATTGTTTGGAAGACAACATTGGGCAGGATGTGGAATTATGGAATAACTTTGTAAATAACGATTTCATATTTTTAGATTTTTTTTTTGTCCAATTAATCAAAGAAATAATCAACCGGTTAATCATTCATTAAAATCATTACAAAAGAATGTATTGGTCATCCATTTATGTCAGATTGAATCAGTTCATGCACATAAACAATTTCATATCAGCTAGACATTCAACAATACTTGCCTCTCAGAAAGCGAATACAGGAATCTGATGGTGTCTAGATTAGAGGTCGACCGATGTATCGGTTTTGCCAATTTAATCGGCACCGATAGTTGATTGCTGGAACTATCGGTTATCGGCAAAAATCCATGCCGATTGTTTTCCGTGTTGCGTCCGTTGCTGGAGCGGCTGAGAAGGGTCTGCTGTCATTACACAGTGCGAGAGCGGCCTCTAGTGGTTGAAATCACTGACAGCACGTGCTATTTGTTTAGGCACGTGATGCTGCACGCTGAACAGAGCGGGAAACTTCAGACGCGGATTTAAATGCAGCCGACAGAAAATCCTGCCGCGCCATTCACATAGTTTTCCTTTAAATTACATTATATTGGTCCCGAATCATTGTTAATTTACATAATGAGTTGTGTATTGTGCATTTTCAGCAAAACGTTTGTCTTTCTGTGGCTCTAATAAAGTCTGTGTGCTTCATTTATAGAGCTATAATATAGGTTGCGCTTTCTCTTTCCGTTTGCTCTGTTTTTTAAACGCCGAACTTCAAACTCATCTATGCCAAATTGTTCATTCTTGAAGTAAACTTGTGTCTGTTTGGTGATTAAATAAACTGTTTTAGACCACTGCTCGAGTTGAACGTGACGCGTCCGGAGTGTGTGTGATACCGGTGAGTTCTCCTAGACTCAGCGCTGCACTTTTATTTTTATTAGATAATCATCAAGTGATCAAGAATAGAAGCAGATAAAGTGTTTGTATTGTATACATACAATATCCATATGTATATAATTTTAATGCTATAGCCATTATGTATATATTTAACGATGTGCATCTTAAGCATGACAGTTGAAATGAAATGGTAACACTTTAAAATAAGAGTCCATTTGTAGCATTAAGATTAATGAAAGCTGTTTAAGTATTGTTCCTTGTTAGAGTGTGTTAATTTCAACATTTACTATTACTATTATTATTCTTTTTTTACCACTACTAGTATGGTTCAGTACTGTTTTTGTTAATAAAGCACTATTTTAGTTTTTGTTCAGTATAAATTTTAAAACAATCGGTTAATTAATCGGTATCGGCCAGTGTGGTCCAACCTAGCTATCGGTATCGGCAAAATCCACTATTGGTCGACCTCTAGTCTAGATGTAGTAAACCTATATTAAACGTAATTAGGCTTAAAATATTGTTAATTATGGTCTTTGTTGGAGTTTATAGTACCCTTCCTCTTGGATATCATGTGAGGAGTCCCTTGTGTGTATTGGAGTTAAAAAAAAAATAATAATTGTCACTGTCCAAAAACCGTAAAAGTGATAAACTGACTATGCTGTCACAGTTTATGTAGTTATTTGGCCGTTACTACCCCATTGGGTGACTGAGCACTGTAAATATTATTTAGACCTGCTTTTGGTAACAAACTGAGGCCCAAGAAATAGGAAATGGTATTTCATATTTCAGAGTTTGCTCATCTCATTGGATCACTATGGTGATACTTGCTGTCAGTTTACAATGTAAAGCCTGTAGTTCAACACAAAGCTTTTATTGTACAGTTTACACAAGCATGTGTCTCAGTATAACCTGCGCATTCGTGGAATTGCAGTTGTTGGAATGTTTTTAAAGTTTATATAATGCTTAAGAGTGATTAGTGATCTCTTAGTGTAGCTGCAAGTTTTGTTGTCATGTAAACAGATAAGACTAGTTAAAAGTGCACAGGAAGCAATACTTCCCTTTCTTGGAAATATGGGCTATTAAGGCAATGTTTTGACTTTTCCTTAGCATGTTATGTTATAGTGTTTCCCAATAATTACATAGACTGTTGCAAAGGTTTTACTCTTGGAAGTAAAGAAATTAAGACAGTATTGTAATTTTACTACTGTAAAATATTTATCTACATGTGCACATTAGCAACATTTTGGCAAAAGGTCTATTGTAAATTGTCAATAGTGTAGAGATGTGCGAAACACAGCTCACGCAGAAGTAAAACCAGAATGCTTTCTGTTGGTCATCACAGCAAATGTTTGTGAACAGTTTGACTCTATTGCGAAATCTGCTTGGGGAAATCTTTCGCTTTCATTCGAAAATCCTGATTGTGTGGAATCCTATTGGAATGACTGGATTTCACCTGTGAAAATGTGCATAACAACTGTAAATGTGACCACAACTTCACAATAGTAATGTATTTCTGTCTTTGGTATAATAATATTGTAAAATTACTAATATAATCAAATTCTTTGACTGCACATTTGCAATAGTAATATTTCTGTCTTAGGTATAACAGTAATGTAAAATTATTGTTATATTCAAATTGTTTGGCTTCCTGAAAACACCAATCTGAATGTGATGTGGACTGAGTCCACTTTAAAGTCCAGCTACAAGTCAATGTAAAGACTTTACTCTGTTCAGTATGGTCATTGAAAAAGTGTTGTAGCACCTAGTTTTGCTTCCGGTTTGATTCACCAAACATTAAAATGTACCACCCTCCGAAGGCTTACAAACTTTTGTGGGAAACACTGGTATGGATTGAATAATTTTGTTTAACTTGTTGCTTTAATTGCTTGTTAAATATGAATTTACATGCATTAACCTCAGTGTTCATGACTATTTTTAGCATGGTAATAGAATTTGAAATAGTGCCACCTTGAGCTTTAAAGATTTTTTTGTTGACGTGATGGTTGTAAAACCTTGAACAAAGAATATCTTAAGTGCTCAGTTTTATTGCTGACCTGCCAATTATTTATAGAGCTTGTCCTTAGTGATTGTCACCTATGTAAATATAACACATAATCCTGCAAAAGCATTCAGCCAGCCGTTTTAAAAAGCCTTCTGTGAGTCGGCCAGCATTAGGAAACAGGCAGAGTAAACTCACGGCAAGATTCATTTA
>NW_015505289.1:2004493-2017079 GCF_001515645.1 Sinocyclocheilus grahami | reverse complement strand
AGCCATACATCTGCTCCTCATTGTGATTAGTCTGCTTTAGTGGCTCTGTTTGTTCTGAGGGATTACTGTAGTCCACAGTAGGGCGGCATCACCTTTGATCGAGTGAAAGCATTAGCCGTTAACATCAGTGTCCCCATCATTAGCATTATTACGGGATACAAAAGCCTCATGCCACTCCCAGCTGCACCTTCAGACTAACACTGTCGTTTAACGTCAAACTCTTCTTGTGACATTCAAGCACTTGTTTGTTGTTGTTCAGTAAGCATTTTTAAACCTCTGTGGTGTAAGAGAACCGTATCAATATCCCATATTGACAGCAGAAATGATCCAGTGTGCATAAAAAAGCATAAGCTGATGGTACAACATAGGCGTTTGTTAATCAATAGAAGGTATTTATTTTGTCCTTTGCCAGCAGAGAAAGTAGCGGCGGAGAGAGATGGCGCGGCTCTGCTACATTCTCCTTGGGTCAGTCGTGAGCCCGCTGGCAGAGAGGTGAGATTTTGACAGCATGACTGGAAGTGTTTGAGGAGCTGGCGGGATTGTTTGACAGCAAGACGAGTGGAAGAGACTGGAGATTGTTTCAGTCACGTAGACATTGGGCCGTGGGACGGAACTGATGCGATTGCAGACAGAGAAAGAGATGAATGCATCTGAATCCTGAGAGAGACAGGCAGCGAGGGGTCACGCATGTTGTGGCTGAATGCAATATCTCCTGCACGGGTGCAATCCTGCATTTTAAATTGAATCCATTAGATGGTGGTTTTGAACTAGTTACCACTTTTGAGATGCTAAAGGCCAGTTAATGTGTCGTCATAATGTAGGCCAGGCGATAAAATATGAATGCGGAGCGTGAGTAAAACATGTAGTCATTAATAAGTGAGAAGCTTGTTTATGTCTTAAAAGGGCTCATTACAGGCTTGAGGTTTCAGCCACTCAAGTGTATGGCTTATAAGCACTCCAGATATCAGCTTTTGCGTTTTACAGTAATGTGTTAAGTCATTTACTAGGGCAGGGCGTTAAAGTATTGTTTTTAAGCCTATATTGATTCAATATATCTCCATTTATGTATTTCTTCTGAAATTACTTAAGATGGTGTTTTTTTTGGATGTTTAATAAAACAATTTGACTAAATATTTAGGCCTAGTAGTTTTATTTTTTTATGTACCAATATAACACTTGCATGGTAATAAACAGCTATATTTACCTTTGTACACTACAGTTCGAAAGTTTGGGCTCAGTAAGATTTTTAATATTTTTAAAGTCTCTTATGCTCATTAAGGCTGCATTTATTTGATTAAAAATGCAGTAAAAACAGGGATATTGTGAAATACTATTACGATTCAAAAGAACTTTTCTGTTCAAATATATTTTAGAATGTAATTTATTCCTGTGATGCAAAGCTGAATTTTCAGTAGGGCTGCACGATAAATCGCTATTTTTAAAGTCTCTTATGCTCATTAAGGCTGCATTTATTTGATTAAAAATGCAGTAAAAACAGGGATATTGTGAAATACTATTACGATTCAAAAGAACTTTTCTGTTCAAATATATTTTAGAATGTAATTTATTCCTGTGATGCAAAGCTGAATTTTCAGTAGGGCTGCACGATAAATCGCATGCAATTGTCATGCGCATCTTGTCAGTAAAGCCGGTTCTGTGATTAGTAGTAAATCTCCATCACGTGCGTTCAGATGGGAGCGGCGATTCATCTGCGATTATGAACGCGATATTGCGTAGCTTGTCAGTTAACTACGGCTCTGTTTAGTAAATGCCGCTCCATCTGAACGCAAGTGATGGAGATTTACTACTAATCACAGAACCAGCTTAACTGACGAGATGCGCATTGACAATTGCATGCGATTTATCGTGCAGCCCTAATTTTCAGCATCATTACTCCAGTCTTCAGTGTCACATGACGCCGGTTTCACACCACACGTGTAAGCAGGGCGTAAGCAGCACATATTTTTTTCGGCGCCCATGTTAATAGATTAGAGCATTCACACCGTGCGCAGAGGCGGCGCAGAGCAGAAGTGGCAGTGCTGCGATTGTTTCGGCGCCGAGTCTATTTTTGCTGCACCGCTTAAACTGGATTAAAGCCACAGTGCTTTGTTCTTGATCAAAATTGACCTGATTAACATGAAAAATAACAATTTCACCATAAAATCATGTGAGGCGTTTCGTGTTTCACAATCACGGGGTAAAAGGCACACAGTATTGATAAATACTCTAGATAAAATGTTTTTTTTTTTTTAAATAATGTCTAAGTTAATAGTTGTTCAAAACCACTTTAGCAAAGTTTGTACTAGGCTATTTTCTGCTCATTTTGGTAAATAATGTTCAATAAATATACTGTCATTAAAATGTTAATATAAAATATATTTTAAAGTACAGAAACAAAATGAAAAGTAAAGATTCTGAAAGCATTGAAGGAGATCCCATAATAATTTAAAATAGATTTACAGTAGTAACTACAAATACAATTTTATAATATGATATGATTAATATCATGTTTTTAAATATGATGGTTTCATTCTAAACATGGTGATTATCTCTAAGGTGGACACCCAACATAATATATGATATTTATCAGCTGAATCTAACCATGTCATGCCAACAAATGGAAAAGCCATCTATTAATTATCATGTTAATTATTGTGCCTTTAGCCCCAACAGCAGGGGCGCTTTTTACCCCAAATACCATACTTTTACATATTTTTCTCGTTATTGAAAAACTGTTGCTTTAATTATCTTAAACCAAACTGGGAATCATTAAGAAGACCTTTGTCTCAAAATATATTCAACAATTTTAGCGATTCTCATTTGCTACTTAAATCTACAACATTTAAAAAAACCCCATCAAATATCACAGTTAGCACAGAATCAACTACACGAAAACACATCACTGCCAGGAGTTATTGCCCAAACTTCAAAGGCCTGTTTAAATTATTAAAACTAGAGGCATTTATTAACTTTAAGATTACTTTTTATCATGTAAACTGTATGTACAGCATGTTATATGCATCATGCTGCCAATATCAAAGCACGTGACAGACAGTTGTCGCAGAACACCTGAAAAGCGTGACTGAATGAACGATACTCGTCTGTAATTTAATATAGTTGTCTACGCACGACAAACGCTGCCAGTGTGAAAGCACAATGGACACGCGCTGCTCCCACTCTGCATACGCACCGCTTCTGCGCTGCCTCTGCTCTGGTTACGCGTGCAGTGTGAAACCGGCGTGAGCCTTCAGAAATCTTTTGTTATTATCAATGTTGAAAACAGTTGTGCTTAATATTTTTGTGGAAACTGTAATACTTTTTTTCAGGATTCTTTGAATATACAACTGCATTTTGGAAACGGAAATCTTTCGTAACGTTATAAATGTCTGTACTGTTACTTTTGATCAATTTAATGAATCCTTGCTGAATAAAAGTATCAATTAAAAAAAAAAATGTTGTACTAACCCAAAACTTTTGAACTTATGTTAAAATGGAAGAGCTGGGTTTTGACACAGTTCACGATTCGATTTGATTCTCATTCACAAGCTTGCGATCCAATTCGATTCGATTCAGTATAGATTATTTTGCATATATATCAGGTACAGTACATGCCAAATTTTCTGAAGGAAAAAAAATCTCTCAACTAATGCTGTAAAATATACATGCGAGTCAGTTGGTACTACATTACTATATTGAAGGTTAAAATTAACTGATTTGTTAATTTCACTTAAGTTTTTAAAATAATAAAGTTACAATTGCATGATGTTTCTACTTCAATTTGTTTTTTTTGTTTTTTTTATATAAACATAATTGTAGCTGTCATAACTTGATGGATTTATTCAAACATAAATTAAACATTGAAGAACAGTTACATTTATAATGAATGTTATATGGTGCATATATTTCGCAAAATGGCCTTCTACAGTTTATTTTTCTAGCTGACTAATGAGTTGGTCTCATTAGTATGAGTATGGTCACCGAATATGTTTTTCCTGAGGTAAATGTGACACTATGTGACATTGTTTACAAGCCATTATATTGACGTCTTTGCGCGGCTGAAACACTGATTGAGCGATTACATGAGACAGAATACAGATTGTAAAGTTGTACTCTTTCTTTTAACTTACCTTCGGATGTTTAGTCATGTTTATTTTGTGCTGAAACTGGTATTAATGTGGAGGCGATGATTAGTTCACGTGCGCCTCGCGCTGCCGCGTCTGTTGAACTGAGGCACTACAGTGCGATCTATCACTCTACATTTAACAGCGCCAAAACGGCATTTATTGTTTGAATACTGCAATACAATGGACAGAATTTGAAATCTGAGACTTTACTTCATATTAAAATACCAAAGCACAATCCTTATTGCGATATATTGGATGGGAAGTACCCTTCAATGTTCCATCCATTAACTGAAAACAGGCTAGACTAATCGATTCTTGGGATTTAAGAATCTATATCGTTCCGTAAAAATAAGAATCGATTAATATCGAGATATCGATATTTTTTTAGCCAGTCCTATAAAATGGCATACCATAAACAGTGTTTCCCACAGACTTGCACTCTATTTGTGGCTGCATATATATGCAAATTCATTCTCTGCCAGCAGGAGGCGCTGTTGGAGTAGTAGAGCTCGAGGTTTCCCCGGTAACGACTGTACACAAAGCAGCGCTCCGCTCACAAATGCTGCTTCATCAGACATTACATGCAAGATGAAATGAAAATTACATCCAAAATTTTCTGAAGACAGTCTGATTCCTTCAGAAATACAATGATATAAAAACACCCACACCGGGTTTCGATTTTGAAATGTGCAGGGCTCATGTTTATTCAACGAAGTCAAAGCCTTTTGGAAAATCTATTTGGGCGCCACAAATAAATCAATGTATGAGAAACACTGCCATAAATATGTAATGAGTATTCATATATCATCGCACAGCACTATTAGCAGTCCTGATATCAGCCCTGTCCATGTACCATAATGTGTCAGGTCACTCACTACAGGGGTGTCTGTGTCTGGTCCAGGACTGCAGAAAGCATGTTTGGGAACACTCCTATCTCCCCTGACCTGCACTCTGACTCTATGGGGCTGTGGTTGGGTGATAATGAGCCCTTGGAGGGGGTGCTAATTGATTCAGTCTCCCAAACTTGCTGCTCATTAACACCCTCTCCCAGGGCAGCACGGCAGTGCCCTCTTTTGGGATGCGATGGGCGGAGAATTGAGCAGGTGGTTATGGAGAGACCTAAACTAAGGCCGGGATCGAGGTGGAAGGGCAGCGCGGGAGGTTAGCTTCAAATCCAGTTGTCTCACTTTCAGGACGAGATGGGTTTTAGCTTATGTGGTGTTTGGATGGCCTTTGTTTTGCATATAAAGTTTTGAACTAAAGTCATCTTTATATTCTTTTCCCCATTTTCTTACAGTATTCGGAGTGTCATGCAGAAGTACCTGGAGGAAAGGGATGAACTGACCTTTGACAAAATCTTCAGCCAGAAGATTGGTGAGTTTCATGTCACCTTAAGTCAGGTTTGCATTGTCAAAAGCTCAGAAATTTTTGTCATTTTTTCAGATTTGTAAAAAGGTCATTATTGAGGATGCAAACAGAGTAATTCTTCGAATAAGCTTCTAAAAAACACCACAGACCCTTGAGGAGGACATTTTAATCACCATTAAGTTAAATAAGGATCTTGTTCTTCCTTTTTTCTTATCTACTGAGTCAAAGACAGCTCTTTGTTTTTTGTAACCACTGGCCGTTATGTCTGCATTTCTCTATTAGTCACCTGAACAGTTAAACTCTTTGTCAGACAGCGTGTCGTGCAAATGCTCTTGTGTTGTGGTGTGATGAATGCATATTCCCAAATAACCTCAGGTACCTAAGTGAAAGCATGATTTTTTCCACTTGGTGCTTTTGGAGAAAAGGCGTTTGCTGTAATGTGTGAAGTGTGAGCTGTGAAGGCACCATGGGAACAAGGCAGCCAGCCCCAGATTTTGATTAACTTTAATTTTTACTTACTTCTGTGTCTGAAGTCCCATGTGAGGATCTGCTTCAGTGGTTTCTCTCTCTCTCTACTTTTTTTTAAATACACATTGCCTCCATGCATTATACAATAACATGCTGATAGTGCCTTGTTATGGTAGCTGAGATTCTTATCTCCAGTTTTGACCAACAAAATGGTTAGATGTGTTAAAACAAGGTTTCCCCGCCTGGGTTTTGAGAGTTGATGGAAAAACTAATAATTAAAGGAATATTTCACCTAAAAATGAAAATTTGCTGAAAAAGTGCTCAACCTCAGGCCGTTCAGTGTAGAAGAGTTTGTTTCTTGATCAGAACAGATTTGGAGAAATTTAGCATTACATCATTTGCTCAGCAATGGATCCTCTGCAGTGAATGGGTGCCGTCAGAATGAGAGTCCAAACATCTGATAAAAACATCACAATTATCCACACCACTCCTGTCCATCAGTTAACATCTTGTGAAGTGAAAAGCTGTGTTTGTTATTAGGCATGGGACGATAACCGGTTTCAAAGTATACCGCGGTTTGGAAAAGTCACGGTTTCAAAACCACTAAAATTTTCCGTTATACCGTTCCTGCGGTATGCACACTGCGGAAAGTGCAGGACTCCCTCAATTGTGTGCAGCAAAGAGCGTAGCGAGTCACACGACCCCTCCCCCTCCGGTTGCTGCGAGCAGAGTCACCTGTGTGTAGGATGGCCGAAGGAGATGAATCCCTGGAACTTTTTCCCCCGTCGAAAAAGACGATGTCTGTCGAATGGGAATTTTTCGTGTAACGTAGACTAACCATGTTCCGTACACAATGATGGTTCCGTACAGATGACGTTATAGCGCCGATCGCTAAATAAATACTTCCAAGTCGAACATAAACTATCTATCTATTTTTTTTTACCCAGACATTTAAAAATAACATATTTTAGAGCTGTAATCGCAATACTGTGAAACCGTGATATTTTTTTTATCTAAGGTTATCATACCTTCAGAATCTCATACCGGCCCATGCCAATTTGTTAGCAACAAATCCATCATTTCTCCAAATCTGTTCTGATGAAGAAACATATCCATCTTAAATGGCCTGAGGGTTAATAAATTTTCAATGTTGGGTGTACTATTCCTTTAAATCATAAAAATGTAAAATAAAAAGAAATAACATTTTATTTGTTTATCTGCATGTCATTTGACCATTAACAGACATCTAAAAACAGTGAACATGTAAATGTGTTAAATTATTAAAGTATCCCTGTGTTAGAAGATGGAAATGGACCAGATTTCTGTTAATAGTTTGTCTTTGGACCTTCTTAGGGTGCTTTCACACTTGGTTCGATTGCCTGGTCCGAACCCGAGTTCAATTGCTCCCCTGCCCTGCTGGACTGTGTTCGTATTGTTTTATTTGGCTCCGAACCGTGATTTGTTTGCATCATCAAGCCAGCAGCTGTTTACCCGTTGCTTAGTAACATTGGCGCAGGAGAAGGCGGCAAAATGCATAGCATTGCTTTCATCACTTTTATATTTATGTTTTTGAACCATTGGTTTTGTTTCCAAATGCTCTAAAGAATGCTGAAGGTGAACAGAAATGAGATATACAGCTGTCTGCTTGCAGCAGGTCAGTCATGCTCGTCAGGAAAGTGAGTGAAACAAACACACATTTTTATCAAATAATACATCATTAACAGTAGGGGTGCTCCGATGGGCTATCGATCACTATCGGCCTATAATCACGTTGGGTTGATCGATCGGTGGTCTCTAAAAGGCCGATCTCAAAAAACGATCTCAAGCTGATGACTCTGCCATGAGAGGTTTGGCACGACATGCAGCAGCACCGTCTCAGTCTCTGTCCAGCGTGGGTGAAATCATTATAATGCTGAAGGGGAGATACTCACCTTCATATTGTTTCATTAAATAACTTATAAAGCAATTTGAAAACCTTGTGTGACACGTAATTTCACAAGCAGCGTGAGTGAATCACCATGCGCGTGCTCTCTCTTTCTATCTCAAAATACGCAAATGTCTTCAAATCACCACACATCGTGTCTGTCTATAAGCGAGCTGCACGCTGCACAGTTGACACAGGAATTGTCACTTGCACAATCGAGGCAGTGTCACATCGTCACTAAAATGTATAAATTGCATTTCTTTTTAATTCTTGCCAGTGTTTAACCATTCAGCGCTCGCGCGCTCTCCTGCAGACCGTGCGCTCATGCACACTCGCAGTGCACACACATAACGCCAGGTTCACATTACTCCGTTTGCAGTGCGTATGTGGTGCGCATTTTTCCAGTCCAGTAGCGGTGCATCTGCAGCAGTGCAGAGATCGTTTCCACACTGAGTCTACTACTGCGCTGCAAGTACAGGTCTGCATTCCCGTGGCTCTCCCACGGGAACCGCGGGACCCGACCGGATTTTTTGCGCCGCGGGATTAAATTCTCGAATTAAACGTGGTAGCGGTCGGGAACTCTGGTGTAATTGGAACGGGAGCGGGAGGTCTAACAATATCCCGTTCCCGATGTCCATTTAGAACAGCATATCTGCGCTTTATTCTTATTGACCACCGGTATAGCTTGTGCTCAGGACTGTTATGCATGCTAGTGCTGTGTTCAAAATATCAATACGACGATGTATCATCACAGAGATTTGACGATACGAGTATCGATACAGCTGGCCCTGTATCGATACTGTGGCACGTGTGCAGCAGTGGACCACGCTTAATTTTACAACGTTTAAAATTGAGTAGAAAAGTGCAAGGTTTCTAAAAAAGAATGAATAGAGCATCTGTTAATAATCTGGCCGCAGAGGAACACAACTGGGTTGCCTGATATAAAGAGACGTAATCCCCAAAACAGAGCTTTACACTTGCGCAATAAGGAAATATCTGATAAACGTGCTACTTATCTTTATCCACCTGGCAACCCTGTGCATGCTCTCTCTCTCTCCACTGTGGATAAACAGTGGTTAGCTTGCAGTTTAGCGATCTCCACTTCAAGTCTATTCTCAGAAAAGTGTGATTCATCAACTGTTCATTTACGACAGAGAGAGAGAGAGAGGCTGTGTATGTATGAATTACCACCGTTTTGCCAAGTTTCTCTATTAACAGTAAAGTTGTGGCTTTAATTCCTTTAGAAACACTTCTGTTTCACACAAATGCTGGCACAGACGTGCATGTTCGGCTAGAGTCGCTTTGAACTCGTGCATCTTCGGAAACGGAGCTGCACGGAAACTTAAAAAAAATGTTGTGCGCACCGCCACGCAAAACGATGTCACGCGCACTCAAAGCGAACTTGTGGACGCTTGAGTATAAATCAGCCTTGAGAGTGTGTGCGTTAGATACAGTGAAGACAGCGCGTTAGTTTAGAACTCTTCTAATTTTTTTATTTATTGTAGAGAGAGTGTTAATTTGTGCAATGATAACCTACCAGCAATGTAAATGATTTTTTAGACATATTAGAATGAGTTCATTAAAATATAAATTTATTAGAACAAGTACATTTATTATTTCTGGGCTTAAAAACAAGATGCAAACAATCAGAATATTGTACCTGGTGGGGAGTGCACAATGTAAACATGAAACATATGCAATTACCTATAATGTACTGTGGTACAGTTATGGAGGCATAAAGATGCTCAGAGCAGGCTGTACCTGTGGTAAATATACGGCCCTCAGACAGAACAGGCAGGTTGTCGATGAGTGACAGAGCAGAATAAGGATGGAGCAAAGTGTGAATGCGCTGTCCTTGAAGGACGTTTAACTCGGTTTTGTTTATATTTATCTATAGTTATAAATCTAGAAGTAAATGCAAAAGTAAAAATGTATTGTGTTTAAACATGTCTGTGAAAGATTGTATTACTGTACTGTGTAAAAAAAATAAAAAGAATTGCAATGCTGAAAAAGCATTTTTAGTGACAATGTTTGGGTTTGAAATCAAAATAATGGATAAATGTTGTGTTTGTGGTAAACAGCCACGGATCAGTAGCGGACTCCTGTGTGAAAGCTGCTGCTTCTCTCACAAGAGTCACCTAAGAGGGGAATTCCCCCCCATTTAAAAAAAAAAATGAAATTCAGGCCCTGAATAAATGTCTAAAAATCCTGATTGGAGTATCACTATAAATAGTTATAAATGATAAAGTAGGCTTTAAAAAGATTGGTGATCGGTATCGGCAGATACTGCTTTCTGTGGTCGGCGATCGGTGATCGGGGATCCTTTGGTATGATTGCTTTTATATCAGAGGCAAACCGTACTGGAGTTCACATGAACCGTACCCCAGACCACCCCTTTTAAGCAGACTTGGATACGGTTTGCAGGTGCGCACCCAAGTTCGGAAGACAGCGTTGACATCTTCCAAACGTACCGAACTCTGACGTCTATCGAACCGGGGTGCGCACCAAAACTGCTAGTGTGAAAGCACCCTTGGAGTAGTTGTAGGCCATTGTGCACTGAACTACCTAGATCACCTGTTTAAAGACCCTGTAATATAGGTCTTTTATTAATCTCATATAAGTATGGGTGCTGTGATTACATAGTGAAGGAAAAGCAGTCAACAAGTGTCTTATGTGCATATGAACTCCCCCTGTAAGGTTTGAAAAGCATCCCAAGATGCACCTCTCATAGTTAAGAATCTATTTGAAAATGTAGAAAATTGTAGTAAGTGGTCATGTATTCTTATTTGTTTTAATAAGCTGTATGTTTTATATTGTCAGTGTTGTTACAAAAGTGTTACTGTAGTATATGATGAGTCACTATCACAAACTGTTATTTATGTACATATAAATAAGTGGCTTATTTGAGTGGGAAACCTGTTCTTAATCTTAACAGGGAAACCAAGCTGCTATGCATGTGACATGTTGATGGGTCTAAACAACAAGTACATTAATTAAGTGAAAGAAGGATTTTCACTAATGCAAATAGCCGAAGTAGCTTGTAAATATTCCAGGTCCTCTCTTTAAGAGAGATGCGAAGCAGGAAACCAAAGTTCGCTGCTGCGGTGCCGCTAGTTCACATGCTGAATTTGAATGACAAATGTCTCGGTTTTGCATCTGACCAGTGGAAGGAGATAATGACGCAGAGGCTCGTTGCATAATCAGATGCTTCCCTTCTGTCTTTGTCTTTTAACCCTTGTTGCTGTGGCATTTCATGTTTATTTGATGAACCAAATAAAGTTGCACAATGTAACGATATACATTACTGCTGGGCTTTTCTGGGCCAGTTCTTTTAGGTTGTGATAGCTGCGACCTAATGATTTACTTTTGTTCTTGACGTGCATGTGATCGTAATGTCCTGAAATAGGGATGCTCATTTTAACTGGTTAACCGACCATAAGAATTTTGACCAATTAATACAATCAGTTAAATGGTTAAAGTCACTTATTTACTTATTTTCAGTAATTTATCAAAATATTTAAAAAGGTTTGCTGCATGTTAGGCCTGGGCGATAAAACGGTATCGGTATTTATCGACGGTACAGCTTCATCGATAACGATAGAAAAAATGTTTGATATAGGCGCGTGCTATGAGTGACAAGCAGACAGCACACACAAACACATGCTGAGTGCTGAGCCTGCCTGTGATGAGGAGATTGTGAATAAAAAATGAATATTAGTCGAATTTAAGATAAAAATTTGCATTTGAATGCAAAAACGGTGCAATTAAATGTTTGGTGTGCGTCGGTGAGGGAGCCTCATCAGAGGCGCATGAGATGTGGTGATGATGATGTAAGTGTCTTTGTCATACTTTATTGTTTTTGTTAGTCTGTCCAGTTGAACCCACAAGACGCACCGCTGCTGCGTTATTCATTCAAAATATTAGAGAAATATAGAAGCTCAATGCGGAGAAGTTATTGGTTAGGTTAAAACCGAAACCAAACCATTCACAAAGAACAACACATATTAGGCGCATTTTTGGGACAGACAACTTGACTGTTGTACTCGCGTCTCACGCAAGAGATGTATAGAAAGCCATGTAAAGTTAAAAGATTTTAAACTTTTAGAAAACACGTTGCGAATTTGGGGAGGTTTATTCCATTTCACTGCGTCTCATGTATTTAAATGCAATCTGTGTGATCGGCGCTTCTGCTTTTTGAATTAAGCTATGTATAAATACATGATGCTGTTTTGTTCATAATTGTTTATGCAATTTACGAAAATTATATTTGATTTATATATGTTAATTTGGACGTCATGCACATTTTTTATAGACTGGCCCGCCCCCCTTGAAGGTCAAGTTAATTTTATTTAATTATATTTTCTCTATAATGCCAGATCACAACAGAAGTCATTTAAAGTTACCTTTCTTATACAACATGTCTATACCTTGTTCTTTCATTAAGCAAACTAAATAGCCTTATGTTATTTATCTTATTTACACGACGGAATGTCATTTCAGTCACTACGTTATGCTCGCGCTCTCTGTATCACACACAGCGGAGTTCCGCCCGGCGCGCACACATACACACACACAAGTGAGCCCACTCCCACTAGTATTTGTAAATATTAAGCCGCAAAACGATTCATATTTAAATATGAATTCTGCGTGTCTCTGTGTTAATGAATGGCGCAGACGCGCGGTTTTGTGTAGTACTCGTACT
>NW_015505289.1:1916978-2004431 GCF_001515645.1 Sinocyclocheilus grahami | reverse complement strand
ACATCTGTATTTTTATTAACTAACGTGAGCGTAGATTAGTAAATACAGTAACAAATGTATTGCTCATGGTTAGTTCATGTTAGTTAATACATTAACTAATGTTTAACTAATGAACCTTATTGTAAAGTGTTACCAAAAACTCTCCTGTAGCTATTTAATCTGCTAATAAAACATTATGAAAGAGATATTTGTTTAAATTTTATTTTGCGTTTGACTGTTAAAACTAAATTATTTCCATGCTCTTCTGGCTGGACTTCCATCAAGCACAATCAAACCTCTACAAATGATTCAGAATGCAGCGGCACGACTGGTCTTCAGTGAGCCCAAAAGAGCCCATGTTACACCTCTCTTTATCTCCTTGCACTGGCTGCCGGTTGCGGCTCGCATCAAGTTCAAGACATTGATGCTTGCATATAGAACAGCCACAGGCTCAGCACCAGCCTACTTCCACTCACTACTACGAATCTACATCCCCTCCAGAAGTCTGAGATCCGCTAGTGAGCGACGCCACGTGGTACCATCACAGAGAGGCTCAAAATCACTTTCCAGAACATTCTCGTTCACCGTTCCTGGCTGGTGGAATGATCTTCCCACCCCTATCCGGAATGCTGAATCCCTGACAAGTTTCAAGCGACAGCTGAAAACTCATCTCTTTAAAGGGGTCATATGATGCTTTTTTTAAAGATTATTAATTTGTGTATTTGGTTTAACAGAATATGTTGACATATTTTAATGTTCAAAAAACACATTCTTTTTCAAATACTGTACATTATTGTAGCTCTCTCTCTCGCTCACACACTCACACACACACGAGATGCGGAAAACTCCGCATTTGAACAGTCAATAGCAAATACTTAAACTAATAACAAAACATACATACAGTAGCTGATTCAGAAGCGCCAGATTGTCATAGCAAAGTCAGAATTACCTCCTCTCCGAGGTTCACGAAACGGTCGTCCATAAAATGCATTGCTGTTCTATTGTAAGTAATCTTAAAGATTCCTAAATTCATCTACTTTCGGAAGGCCAAATAAAGTGCTTTTGCTTTTGCCTCGAAAACACACAGCGTCTCCCTGACATGGCTGCTTCAACACTAACTGCGGTTACTGAAACCATGCCTTCTTTCTTTGCGTGAACATTTGGGCGGCATTACGCAAATATTTCTACATAGTGACATAGATATGTGTTAGAACGAGCCGTTTTAGGGGAGCGTGGCATAGTCTTAACTTTGATAAAGAATATCTCTCTGGTTTTGAGACTTCAGGGATCTTATCTATGCACAATCAGCTTGTAACACTCCAAAGAGAAAGCAAAACTTGAAATCGCATCATATGACCCCTTTAAACACTACTTGACTTCATCCTCAAAAAAAAAAAGCTTTTTCTTTCTCTTTATTTATTCCTTCCCTTTTCTAGCTTGTACTTATTTGAACAATGCCTAAAACTTGGTATTTCAAGCACTTCCTGTGTCTGTTTGCCTCTTTAAGAAGAAATGCTTTACGTATTCCCTAATTGTAAGTCGCTTTGGATAAAAGTGTCGGCAAAATGACTAAATGTAAATTTGTTGTTTGTCTTAAATGGCATAAATTAAAAATAGTGGTTGAATTAAAAAATATATTATATTGCTCAGTTTTAAAAAAGGTTATAAAAAAATGTCAATAATTATCGATACCAAACGATATGAAACATTATATTGTTGATGCATTTTTTTAGCAATATCGCCCAGCCCTACTGCATGGTTAAAATGTGCAACGCGTATTAAAAAAAAAACATAAGTCGCATTTTATTATTTCATTCAGAAATAGGCCTAATGCCGACGCAAAATGTTTACAAACATTATAATAAACACTGTAAACATAGCTAGGCTATTTTAGTTCCCCTCACTCCACAACAAATCCTTTCAATTAACAGTATTTAGAAAAGAACATGAATTAAAAATATTAGAAGCTATAGCAATAAAAATGACAAGCCAAAACGAATTAATTTAGGCTAAAACGAAACTGAAGCCAACTATATATGAGATATATATATATATATATATATATATATATATATATATATATATATATATAGCCTAGCTTTATTATGTTTTTCTCCATTCGCAGAAGCGCTGCAGGTGCGTGTTTCCCCTCACTCCACAACAAATCCTTTCAATTAACAGTATTTAGAAAAGAACATGAATTAAAAATATTAGAAGCTATAGCAATAAAAATGACAAGCCAAAACGAATTAATTTAGGCTAAAACGAAACTGAAGCCAACGTTGGGTCTCTCATTTGTCACAAAATCAAATGTTTCCGTATTTGCAATGTATTTGAATGCCAAATTATTATTTATTATGTAGCCTACTTCACTCACGTTCCAATATCCACGTAAAACAAAATGTTATGCATAACATCACGGTGGTATGGTGATAACGCTTAATGGCACAGATTTTACATATTTAAACTGAGCAGTGTGTTTTTTTCTATATGTTTGACTGACTATTTTATTATGATAATGAACAGGCTGCATTATCAAGGTAGCAAGCCGGCGCAATCACTTGAATTTTTTCCTTCTAACAGTGGAAGCAACTTCTCCTTTTAGTCATAAAGATAATCTGAATTGTAAAAGGTTTCTTTATTTGTGTACATTCAAAATAAAAACAAATCTTTGTGCTTTTGTAAAATAAGACTAAAGAAAAATAGGATATATATGAGATATATATATATATATATATATATATATATATATATATATATATATATATAGCCTAGCTTTATTATGTTTTTCTCCATTCGCAGAAGCGCTGCAGGTGCGTGTTGTGATATGATGACCATGTGAATCCTCATGTTCTGTTGTTTGCTGCTTTTTGTTCATGTAAAATTAATCCCCGGGAAACAAATGTTAGTATTTTAACGGGTCGCAGACACTTATCCTTTCTAATTTAATTCAATTATAATTTAAAATAAACATGTCGGTTAACGGTTAATAATCGGTTAACGAGCGTTGGTTGTCGGTTAGGAAAAATAACCGAAATGAACATCCCTATCCTGAAAACACTAATATTGCATAGTTTCTCATATGTTTCGTTTCTTTTTAGTTGTCCTTTATTTATTGCAGAAACTCCTTCGTTCTTCCTACTGTGAAGACCCTACACTCGCTGTGATCCACCTAGTCATATGAGATGTAGTAGGGATCAACAAGTAGCTTTTACAATTAAAATTGCATGAGAAATTAATAGAAATTAATCTTGCTTAGCAGGAGATGTAGAGAGCAACACACGGATGAAAAGCTCAGGCTCAGGGGTGTCTGTCTGCCTAGAATGACAGAGGAAAATGCCACCCTCCATTGATATAATTTAGTTTGACAGTCACAGCCATGAAGGCGTTCAAATGAAAGAACTGGGTGTTTGATGTAGGCCTGGGCGATAAAACGGTATCGATATTTATCGACGGTACACCTTCTTTGATAACGATATAAAAAATGTTCGATAAAGTGCACAATATAAGCACATGCTATGAGTGACGCAGACAGCACACACAAACACGAACACATGCTGAATTGAGTGCTGAGCCTGCCTGTGATGAGATTATGAATAAAAAAATTAATATTAGTCGAATTTAAAATAAACATTTACTTTTGAATGTTAGGAGTGGGTCAGGGAGCGTCATCAGTGGCGCACGAGATGCGGTGATAATGATGTAAGTGACGTTGTTGCAATTTAATGTTTTGTTAGTCTTGCCCACGAGATGCGCCGCTGCTGTGTTATGCATTCAAAATATTAGAGAAATATAGAAGCTCAATGCGGAGAAGATCTTGATTAGGTTAAAAACGAAACCAAGCCATTCACACAGAACGCATATTCAGCGCATTTTTTTAGACGGACAAATATGACTGCTGCACTCGCGTCTCACACAAGAGATGTAGCCATGCAAAGTTAAAACAGTTTAAACTTTTAGAAAACACGTCGTGAATTTGTGGAGGTTTATTCCTTTTCACTGCGTCTCTTATGTTTTTAAATGCAATCTGCGTGATGGGCGATTTGGCTCTTTATATTAAGCAATGCATAAACACATGATACTATTTTGTTCATAATTGTTTGTGCAATTTACGAAATTATATTTGATTTATATGAGTTAATTTAGACGTAATGCACTTTTTTTTTTTATAGACAGCTATTTCCATGCGTTGACATTATGTGCTGCATTATTTTGCTCTTTGCGCCCTCCTGTGGCCTCGGGAGATCAAGACAAAAGTTTCCTTAAAACCTATTTAATCTGCATATAAAACATTAGAAATTAGATCTCGGTTTAATTTTTATTGTGTTAGACTGTTAAAACAACATTTATTTGTTGTTTGTCTTAATAAATTGGGTTAATTTAAAAATACAGTGGTTAAATAAAAAAAATTATATTGCTCTTTGTTTTGAAAAAGGTTATAAAAAATGTCAATAATTATCGATACCGAACGATATGAAACATATATTTTATCTTTTTTTTTTTTTTTAGCTATATCGCCCAGCCCTAGTTTGATGTCTGACTTTATTGGCAGAAGAACTCGATTTACTAGAACATCTGGAAGGGTCTAGATTATGCTGTCTATGCATGTTAATAATATGAGAAGCATTCATAAATATCTAAAGATGGTGCAAAAGGCTTGTTTATCCAAGTCAGGGAGGTTTTTTCTTTTTTTTGTCGTTGTTGCTCTTCAGCAATCCACATGCTTAAACTTGTCAAAGTTTAATACTTAGTTCAACATTGAATGTTTTGATAGATTTTTTCCAGCATTAGAAGCTTTGAAATGGTTAACAGTCCTTCTGAACCATGTGACCAATAACTGTCTGGCGCAATGGGAGAAAAAGCTTCATGTTCCTCCTTTAATTGTGCCAGACAAGCGTAGCATTTCACTGCTACCATTGTTCTCTCTCTACCCTGACAGGTTACACTAAAGCCATTTTGCCCAAACTCTTCCATGACCTACACGCACCAAAGATCTTGCATGCTCTGCAGATCGATAAGCTTGTTGTATTGATACCTTTTATTTAAGTCTTCGTCCTGTCTGGGAAGTCACGAATGACTGTAATAAATAACGTAGGGCAGCTCAGAGCAAAGATGAATAGCCCTATTTATCAGAACGAAATTGGTGTACCGTTGCATGCATGTATCTGTGCAGAAACGTAACAGTTTGACAGCAAGTTTTGGGCTGATAATGATTTCTCCATCCCCCCCTTTGCATGACACATGATTTATTGGTCGGCAATGTCGGTCTGTGATGCATCTTCTCCTGCTCTTTTACTTCTTAGCATGCTTCACTTTGTGGCAGGTGACATTTGTTTTATTGCGGCCAGCAGAATTTTTTTTAACCCTGCACAGAAATAAAATGTTTTGGTGCTGCTGTGCTACTGCTCAAACATTATCATGGAGACCAGAGATGGGGGATGTTCAAGGGGTGGTTCACTTAAAAGTGAACGCTGTTCTTCATTTTCATCATTTACTCCTCCTCAGTTACTCAAAAAAAGCCCTTTGACCTTCTTTCTTCGGTAGGACACCAAGGTAAATGTTTTGCAGAATCTCCCAGCTGCCGTTTTCCATTGAATGAAAATTAGCCTAACACATTGAATATTTTATTCATCATCATCATCATCATCAGTCCCATGACCTGACGTGGTCGTTGGGATGCTGCTCTGTTGAACATCTGACCAGGTCCCTCACTTGTCCCGGTCATGTGCTGGTGCCTGCGTCTCTGCAAAGCTTTTCATGGTCCATTCTGTAATGTTGTCAGCCCACTTTTTTTCTGTCTGCATCATCTCCTGCCACCTTGTACGCTACCTTGGAGGATTGTTGTGGACAGGTTTTTGGCTCTTACGACATGTCCGTACCATTTCAGCTTTTTCTTTCTAACTGCATTGAGGAGGTCTTCATACTGGCCTAATTCGCACCTGATGATGTTCCTCACAGTTTCATTTGTGATGTGGTCCTTGTAAGAGATGCCAAGGATGGTTCTATAGCATCTCATTTCAAGTGCCTGGATTCTTTGTTGCAACTCTGCTGTGAGGGTCCAGGACTCACAGGCATATAAGAAGACTGAAAGGACAAGTGCACGCAGAAGTCTGATTTTTGTTTTTAGAGAGATGTCTTTATCTCTCCATACAGGTTTCAGCTTCGACATAACTGCTGGTGTTTGTGCTGTTCTTGCTAAAATTTCTGTTTTTGACCCCTCTTCACTGATGATAGAGCCCAAATATTTGAAATGACTCACAGTTTCCAGTCCTTGTCCTCTGACTTCAATCTTGGTAGTGATCTGCTTGTCACTATTTGTCATCAGCTTTGTCTTTTCAGCACTTATCTCCATGCCAAACCTAGAAGATGCTTCATCCAGGTTTTTCACTAAGGCTGCCAGCTTAGCTTCACTACCAGCTAGTCCATCAATGTCGTATGCAAATCGGAGATTGGTGATGTTTCGTCCTCCAGTGCTAACTGTGCCACAGTGGTTCTCTACGGCCTCGCTCATGATGCGCTCTAAGTATATGTTAAAGAGCGTGGACGACAGAAGGCAACCTTGCCGTACACCTACTGTTGTGTGGAACCACTGTCCCATAGTGCTCTGCACTGCTGGCTTTAGCATACAGCTGTCTGATGGTGTTGGTTCACTTTTGTCTCATGTTGTACTTCTTCATTGTTGCCCATAAAGTATCATGCCAGACTCTGTCAAAAGCTATTTTGAAATCTATGAAGACATGATACAGGTCTTGTTGGTATTGCGAGTACTTTTCACACAGGACTCTGAGATTGAATATTTGTTCTGTGGTACTTCTCCCTCTGCGATAACCAGCCTGTTCTTCAGCAATAACTATTTCTGCTTGAGGCTTTAATCAGTTCAAGATGATCTTAAGCATCACTTTACTAGCTTGGTTGATCAGATTGATAGTTCTGTAGTTTTGGCACAGCTGAAGATTACCTTTCTTGGGAAGAGTTATAATTAGTGATGTTTCTGGCCATTCACCTGTCTGCCAGATCTTGTTGCAGATTTTTGTTAGTATCTCTGTCACTGGTTCCCCTCCGTTCTTAATGAGTTCAGCTGGCGTGTTGTCTATTCCAGCTGCCTTATCACTCTGCAGCGATCTTACTGCTGCCTCAACCTCTACCTTGAGAATGGGGAAGTTTACATAATTTGAGGACTCTGGTACCTCAAGCACTTCTGGGTCTCCTTTGGTCTGATGGTTATAGAGTTCTTGACAGTACTCAGTCCATCTGCCTGTAATGTCACTTTCTTCTGTGAGGCATGTCCCGTCTTTACCTAGTATGGTACTGACTTTTTTGTTTGTTTAGGTCTTTCACAATTTGGAATGCTTTTCTGCTGTTGTTATTTTCCAAACTATTCTCTATTTCTGTGCACTGCTGTCCTATCCAGTCTTCTTTAGCCTTCATGCTTTTTCTGATATTTTTATTGATTTCATGGTATTCTGCTGCCCCAGTTGTGTGCCTACAGTTTTTGAGATCTCTCCGGGTGTCACACATTTCAAGAATCTCTTCTGTAAACCAAGGTTTATTCTTTGAGCGATGGAGGCCAATGATGTCTTTCTCTCATGACTGTGTTGAAGGTAGTTGTCAAAGCTTCAACGTCCTCATCAATCATTAAGAGTGGTGCAAATTTTCCTCCAATTGTGGCTCGAAAGGACTCACAGATGTTTGGGTCAGTCAGTCGTTCAAGGTTGAACATGATCCTGCTGTTCTTTGGCTTAATGATTTTCTTCAACCTCACTCGGAAGTTAATTATCACCAGATCGTGGTCACTCCCAACATCAGCCACTGGGAATGTCCTTGCTTTTGCTCGGTTGATGCCAGATCGGAAGTGGTTTGGACCAGTATATAGTCAATCTGGTTGTGATGGGCTCCATCAGGTGCGTGCCATGTCCAGCGTCGGGAGCTTTATGTTCACCTAGGGTATTGGCTAGTACCAGGTTGTTGTAACTGGCAAACTCCATCAGTCGTCTTCCTTTTTCATGAGTAGTTTCATTGCAAGAAGTTCCACAATGATCTTTCCAGACTTTCGGTGCCTCTTTGCTTACTTTTGCATTCCAGTCTCCTTGGATAATGAGGATGTCTGTTTTGCTGACCGTGTTTATGATATTCTGGAGCCGTGTGTAGAACTTCTCTATTTCTTTATCATCATGATCAGTCTGATGGAAATGAGGCTGCTAGAAATAGAGTGGCATTCCAGCACAGATTAGTGATCGACCGATATTGATATTTTATAACCAGTACCAATTATTTGCATGTTTATGTGCGCGATAACCGATATGCAGAACCGATATTTATTTACTTGTTATAAAATAAATAAATGACTGAGTGAAGTAAGTCCATACTTCACTTTGGTTTTTCCTCCTTTCAGTCATCTTAAAAAAAATAATAATAATAAAAAAAAGTGTTGAAAATTAGCAGTCTTTCATGTTAAATTTAATCTTCATATTACAACAATAAAAAACATTTTATTTAAAGCATCAGCAGCAACACTATTAACAATAAGCTAAATAAATGTAGAAGGTCTAATGTTTTCAAATGGAGAAAATAAATAAAGGAAATGATGCTAAAGAGTGAAGAATAATTCACTGGATAATGTTAATTCACTGAATAATATTCTCTGGAATATTGAAATATAACAAACAAAAAATCGTATTTTATTGCATTTCTCAACTGGCATGTTATATCAGAATTACTAATAATGTTTTTGTTGTTCTAGATTATGAAATGCCTGCTGACAGTGCAGTTTATCTATGCATTTACACATAACTATACTCAAACTGTGATCGCTCGTGGAGATAATTAATTTCCATAGAGTTGTATCTATTTAGATGTTTATTAGCGAAATAATGGTTATATAGTAAATGTTAATACAATTTAGGGTGTTTTAAACAAGTGAATCTTGTTAAAAGTTACATGTGGTGGCCGTGCTGGAGCATTTCCTGAGCATCAACCTGCTGAGTGAACAGCAATATGAAAGCGGCTTCACGAGACTAATGATGAGCATAGACAACAGACAGAGAATTAAATTTAGCGCTTTTATTTCCAACATGCGCTCATTCATGGCTGTATTTAATTAATGCAAAGTTACGTCTTTATTGGGAGAGGACTTGACGGATTATCTTGGCCTACGTGACTCCGACTTCATGAGACGATGAGCATATAGACAACAGAGAGCGAATTTAATTCACGCAAAGTTACATCTTTATTGGGACAAGACTATCTTACGTGACTCTGTGAGTTCGTCTCTGTTTCTTCGAGCCAAGCTGCATAAACTGCATATCAGGCATTTATGTAACATCTAATTTGTGCATTAATGGCTGTTATTTTAAATAAAGTTTACTAACTACAGTAAATCAAGTACCTGTGCACGCCGTTGTTGTTGTCTTGTTTCTCCTCAAACGCGCTGCAATGGTGATACTGCACGCAATTCTCAGAACATCCACAAGATGGTGGCGTTTATCGGTGAATCCGATATTACAAAACCGAAATCCGATTATTTTAAAATGCTAAAATAATGGTAAATCGATATATCGGTCGATCTCTAGTACAGATCCCTTGATGGCTTTGTTCATCAGGAAGCCTACTCCATATATGGATTTGTCAAACTCTCCACTATAATAGAGTACATGTCCATCCTCGGTTTGATGTTCTCCTATACCCTTCCATCTGACTTCACAGAGTCCCACAATGTGCCACATGTATTTACTAATCTCGTGTGTCAACTCCTGGAGGCTTCCTAGCTGTGCCAACGTTCTGATGTTCCAAGTCGCGATGGCAATGTTGTCTCTTGCTCTAATCTTCTTAGAGGCTCCATCAGTAGCACACTTGTCACCTCCTTCCTGATGGACAATGGTAGGTGCGGCCCTTGTTAACCCGGGCGAAGACCGATCCGATATGGTACTCGGAAAACTGTTCAACATGTTCAGCGTGTCTTGGGCAAAATTCACCTTGCGGAACCCATCCCTCTCCAGGCCAAGGAGCTGCCAGAAGGGGATGTAATACATTATCCAACTGCCTTAGGGGCTCCACTCTGGATTGTTTTCAGGGTTTACTCCCTTAGCCTTTGGCTAACCAAAGCCAACCTGCAAGGCAGCAGGAGACTCGTGGAGGATGGGAGCGTCCACTTCCCGTGCAGATGAAGCATCTGCCCACTGCCCAAGAATATTTTATGAATATATTATTATTTATAAAATGTTAATGATATATTTGTTAATACATTACTATTATTATTATTTTATTAACATATAAACATACTTTATTAATATTGTTATTTCCTTTATTTAATACGTAATACTTAAAGCCATTGTTATGAAAGTCTTGCCTTAAATCTTGTTTTAAAAATGCACAAGCATGAAAGACATTTTCTGTGAATAGTGACTAAGTTCAGTCTGTTTCTCATGCAAATCTATTGTATAGCTACGAGGGGTGTGACGAGACACTTATCTCACGAGACTGGGTTCACGAGAACGAGACGAGATGAGATTTTTAGATTTTTTTTAAAAGAAATTCTCAATGACGAAATATATAGGGAAAAATAATATTTTATTCAACTGAAAAACACAAAATGCAAAAAAGTAGGTGCATTTTGAAATCAACTTGTACTTTATTAAATTAAACATCTATTTTAATAAATTTTATGCAGTAATAAACATGTAAAAACTGCAAAATGTTTTACCACAAACTCAACTGACAGGCAAGTAATTGCACAAAAGTTATAAATATAAATAAATAAACAACATAAATATCCTTTTAAAGTGGAAGTGAAGCAGTCAGTCAAGTTTACATTATTTAGTAAACTGATTTCCACTTTAATAAAAAAATATATATAATAAACATGATTGGTGTATCCATTTAAAAGAATAAAGCAGTGGTTCCCAAAGGGCCCTATGCATGTCTTATTAATTAAAATCATGAAACTTATACATTTTCACATCAATTTATTAAAAGTTTAATAAAAGTGACATGCTTAGGGCCCTATGAAATGTTTTATTTTTTCTCACCATATTATTTATATTTTTTATTGTTACCACATTCTGTGTTTTAGCATGTTTAATTGTTTTAATGCATAAAACAACTTAATTTATAATTTTTTTTCTTAAAGTAGCCTTATGAATTTTTTTTCACCTCAGAAATTCTGTGTCAAGTCAAGTCAAGTCACCTTTATTTATATAGCGCTTTTAACAATACAGATTGTGTCAAAGCAACTGAACAGCATTAATTAGGAAAATAGTGTCAATAATGCAAAATGACAATAGTAAACACTCATTTTTCAGTTAAAGACAGTTCATCATTGAATTCAGTGATGTCAACATCCAGCTCAGTTTAAATAATATCTTTGCAATCATGTCAACGATATCGCCGGAAATGAAGTGTCCCCAACTAAGCAAGCCAGAGGCGACAGCGGCAAGGAACCAAAACTCCATCGGTGACAGAATGGAGAAAAAACCTTGGGAGAAACCAGGCTCAGTCGGGGGGCCAGTTCTCCTCTGACCAGACGAACCAGCAGAACGGAAAAATCAATGTGTATATTTAAATTTTTCTGGTTATCAAATTAAGGCATAAATCATTAATTTAATTTATTATTTATCATTTATCTTTTAATTACCGTATTGGCCTGAATATAAGATGACGCTGATTAAAAGACGACCCCCATTTTTCCAGATGTACCTTTTGGAAAAAGGCTTTTTAAAAACCAAATCTTGTTTTTTCTCAGTAAAACACATTTTGTCTTCAATTATTTTCATATTGCATATTTTTCCTATTTTAATTTTGGTTTGAAAGTATGGTAAAAACTGGTAAAATGTTCCAACAATCACATTTTAAAAATATACTTTGTCTTCAATTATTTTCATATTGCATATTTTTCCTATTTTAATTTTGGTTTGAAAGTATGGTAAAAACTGGTAAAATGTTCCAACAATCACATTTTAAAAATATACACTTTTTGAAATACCATAAAAAAAAAAAATTTGCCCATCTGAATTAGGACATTTAGGCTACCCATCTAATAGTAGCCTACCAAAATCTTATTAACAGTCGAAGTTAAAATCTTACTGTAGTCTTCAAATCTGGGTACTGTCTTTGTTTTAAAATCACAAAGGGAGTTTGGTGTCATCATGCTAACGTGACAGTCACGACTCATGCAGCTGTAAGCTTTTCTTTTTCTTTTGCTTTTACTCGCGATCTTTACAACACGCATTACATTACGTATTTCATGGCACACTCGTTTTATGCGACCCTGTTCCCCTCACACACACACAACGCGTTTGCGCAAAGCTCCGCATTTGAACAGTCAATAGCAAATACTTAAACTAATAACAAAGCATACTTAGTCGCTGATTCAGAAGTGCCAGATTGTCATAGCAAAGTTGGAATTGACTTTTTTTTTTTTTTAGAAATAGCCTTTGTGCACAGCCAGCCTTGTACCTAAGTTCAAAAAACTGTCGTCCATAAAATGCTTTGCACAAAATCGAACATCTGGGTTGTGCTGTTCTGTTGTAAATAAATCTTAACCAATGATTCCTAATTGCATCTACTTGCGGAAGGCCAAATAAAGTGCTTTTGCTTGCGCACTGAATCACACAGCGTCTCCCTGACATGCTGCATCAACATTACTGCTGTTCCTGAAACCACGCCGCCTTTCTTTGCGTGCACATTTGGGTGGCATTATGCTAATATTTCCACATAGTGACGTAGACATGTGGGGGCGTGTTAGAACGAGCCGTTTTAGGTAGGTGTGGTTGACTCTTAACTTTTATAAAGAATATCTCTTTGGATTTGAGACTTCAGTCTCTGCAACTTTACAGATCTTCTTTATGCACTAAGAGCTTGTAACACTTCAAAAAGAAAGGAAAACTTGAAATCGCATCATATGACCCCTTTAAACCACATTTTGCATGAAAGTCATGAATATTTAACGTTAGTTCAGACTTATGATCGTATCTCTTAATTTGTCCTGTCAGGCCAAAACGGGTGAAAATACCACCAATAGCCACGATTGCTCTGCTGTGAGTCAGTGTTCTTGTTTATGATACACAACCAGATGAGCAGTTTCTTCATTTCCTGGCCCAAACCATCACTTATCATGCAGACCCCGCCTCCCTCTTTATCGTCAGTAATGGTTTCACAATAACAGGCCAGAGCTGTCAAAGGTCACAGCACACGCTGTCCCTGAGCGCACACATCATAAAACCACCCTCGTATCTCCGGCATCTCTTTGATCCGGTCAGCTGTGGTTTATTCTGCTGCATGAGTCTCATGGCTTTGATGCCCGAGGGAGACGTTCACGGCTCCTATGGATCTTCCTAATGCACCGATCTGTTATGATGTTATTCCTCTATCTGCCCTCCTCCTGGTTTCTTCATTTATGTTCTGCCTGTTCACCCCTCCTCCCTCATTCACATCTCCGTTTCTCTCTCTCTCTCTCTCTCTCTCTCTCTCTCTCTCTCTCTCTAATTCCATCTGTTAGAGTTCTGGAATGGATGTTTGAGAGTTTTGTGTTGCCTAGCAACTGCGGTTGCCATGGGAACACCAAAGATATCCCATGTCTGCTTGGCGACTGGGAAAATGAAATTAAAGGATGAATTAAAGAAGAAAACAAAGAAAAAAAAGCCCTAACAGGTTATTCGCTGATATGTTTGGATAATTACACCCGTCCTCTTACTGGCCCGAGGCTGGTGTCTCTGATTGGCCGAATTGATCAATGCCCGTTAACGGTTTAGGTTTAATTTTCAGTGTATTTAGATGCATGTTTGGCCCTTGTCTGTGATGAGAGTGCAACATATCGATGCGTGTCCTTTGTTAGCGAGTTAGACCATCTGTGGCCATTTGTGTTTGTGTGTGAGTGAGGGAGTTCATGCATATGTGCGCATGTGTGCACTAGCATTGCATTAATTGACAGTTCTTTGATCCACCAGCCTCTGTTAATTGCTCTGGGATTTGGAGAATTAATTGGCCAGTCAGTGTCATTATTTCCACCCCACTCGCCCTCTCTCTCTCTCTGTCTTTCTTTGGCCTACACCATGGATGCTCAAATCACATAGCTTAAGGGACACTTTTAGAAAATGCAGGGTAACTGGTGTCAGTGAATAAAATGACCTGGTAATATTAGTTTTGAAGTGTCTCTTACCAGCTTCATTTTTACATTCTTATTCAATCAAAACAGTCACAATAATCTTTAAAAACACTTTTAATTTTCCATTATAATCTACTTGTGAATTTAAGGTTTTATTTTAACTTGTATATCTGTAGCATTGTCACTCGCGTGCAGTCCAGGCATAGAAAATATAGGCTGGATTGTGGAGGCAGGCCGGTCTTTGAGGACAGACCAGAGACCATTTTTAAATTTGAAGTCTGCTCGTCTCTTCCCATTGCTGCGTGGACTGCTGGGAGAGGCTCTGGAGATTTGGTGTTTCCAAACCTTCCTGTTTTCTTCTTGCCAAATTCTATGACAACATCGCATGTATGTGGAGAAGGCAATAACAATGCATTTCAACAAGGTTAGTGAAAGCAATCCATTTTAGATGTGGAGCGAAAGGAGAGAGACGTTTACAAAAGATTTCTATTTCAAATAAATGTTGAGCTATCTATGAAAAAAATGTTTCACAGTTTCCACAAAAATATAAAGCAGCACGATTGTTTTCAGCATTGATAATAATGAAATATGTCTTGAGCAGCAAATCAGCATATTAGAATGATTTCTGAAGGATAATGTGACACTGAAGACTGGAGTAATGATGCTGAAAATTCAGCTTTACAACAAAGGAAAAAATTACATTTTAAAATATATTCCAAAGAAAAGAGAATATTTAACAATATTACCGTTTTTACTGGGTTTTTAATCAAGTAAATGCAGCTTTGGTGAGCAGAAGTGACTTCTTTTAAAAATCTTTGAACGGTAGTGTATACGAATACCTTTTTAACATGTCAAGTTTAAATTAACATTAATATAGCATGAACTACATAAATGAACAATAGTATATTTATAAATTAACCTTAGTCTAGATTAATAGATGCTATTGAAAATCATTGTTTATTTTTAGTTTGTGATACTTAATGATACTTGTCTAATTTGAATGAATTCAACATTTAAGCGTCTAGATCTAGTTTAAAATTGACTATTTTATTCCAAATTTGAGTCCTACCATTCATGACTCACATGGTGCAAGATGTGATGTCAAAAACATGCACCTGATTCATATATTATGTATATTCAATAAAAAAAAAACATTCTACGTATTTATCTGTGGAGTACTTTAGCAGTCCAGATGACCAAAATGAACATCCCTACTGTGTTTTGGGTTGATTCATAATCAAACAGCTCCATTTGGGCCTGATCCACATAAGCATCTAGAACGGCTCTATTATATGCTGTCACTGCAGGCGTTCTCTCACAGAATCATTGTCTTTTGGCCTGTCACCGTGTTGTGTAGTTCTCTAATAATTTCGGGCTCTTTTCTCTTTTGTCTCTGCCGCAGTCTCTCGTCCTCTGTCCAGTTTTGGCACAGAGCCCTTGTTTTTACATGCTGTGGTCTGTCGTACAGTTATTTTCCCAGGCAGACTCGGGCCATATCTGTGCATGCGTCTTTGCCCTATAATTGCTGTTTATTTTAGTCTTGTGACATGGCTCTTTGGCTCTTTCCTTACTACCAGTTTCAGATCCAGTAGGTTAGATCCTGTGATACTGAACATCCTGTTGACTAGGGCTGCACAATTATGACAAAAATCATAATTGACGATTATTTACGATTATCACAATTTACATTGAATGTTAATATCATTGTTTGAAGCAAACGCATGCCATATTTTTAGATGAAATTAAAGAAGCTGAAAATACTTGAAAAAGCGTAGTTTTGTAACGTGAGCCCACACTTTCGAACGTTTCACTCTTTCCGCAATGACTGATTGCAAGCAAACACACACAGCACATGTGCATGGATATCACGTGCACGTCGAGCAAGGAAAAACTTTTACTGCTTTTCTATAGTATTAAGGCTCAAATGTCAACAATACATTAGATTGGTTTCTTCTTTAAATAAAAAAAGTAAAAATATGCATGGTATTGTTATACTAAAATTAAAACAATGGAAAAACCCTTAAGATAACCTGTAGAAAGAAAAAAAACACCTTTTAAGCAGGCAGAATAACATGTGGACTTTGAACGACTAATTGCTGCTTTAAACAATTATGCAATTGTGACATCCGTAATTGTAATCGCAATTAGATATTCTATTAATTGAGCAGCCCTACTGTTGACTCTTTGAGAGTTTGAATGACTGTTTTACAAAGCCATCACACACTTGTCAATATGCAGCCGGAGATGTTTGCTGCTTTTCAAATTAAACTTGTGACCTTCCTTGTACACACGGCAGTTTGCCAAGCTTGCCTTGTTTGAAGTTGTGAGATGACAGTTTGAAGAATGAGCCACGGCTTCCAAAAGAGCGATCATCTGCTCCAAGCTGCTCCACCATGGGAGTTTCCCGCCATGCGGTAGATGTTTTGGCATCCTGATGAAGAAGTAATACATTTAGAATGCCAAGTCAGTATCATGTACCAGGGAAAATATACCTTAAGTTGATGTTGCATCATTTAAATAAGCAGTAGCAACAGCGGCAGGTAGTTTGTGACATGTGGGCCTTTGGATGAAGGGTTTTTGTTACATGACAGATGGCAAATAACCAGTTTGAAGACTGTCACATTAGGCAGAAAGGAAAGTTGGATCATCTTGCACTTAGCATAAAATAACAGTCTTCATGAAAGCCACATCCGCCTCCTTGATTGTTATTACTTTTAGCGGGAAGAATTTCTGCTTGGAAATGATCTGAGTTTGAGTGGCCACCATTTTGCATTTTTTCACTTGCATTTTTATTGTTGGAGAAACTTGGCACTCTTGCTATGTGCATTCACTATTTTGCTGTTTTTATTCTTGAAGCTGAAGTGTATTTTTATATATATATTTTTAAGTTAAATGATAATAGTTGTCTTGGCATATTAAAAAAAAATAAAATAGTTGTATTTGCATACTAAAAGGCATAGTTCACTCAAAAATTTTAATTGTCATTTACTCGCCCGCATGTCATTCCAAACCTGCAATGCTTTCAGTTTCTTGTAGAACATAAAAGATGATATTTGAAAAAAAAATGTATCTGTGTTTTTTTATTATTTTTTGGTGATACAATGGGGTCAGTGGGGTGATTTTCATTGTATTTTTATTTAATTTTTTTTAGCACTTTATACAATACTGATTGTGTCAAAGCAGCTTTACAATGTCAAACAAGAAAATAGTTTGTCAATAATGCAAGAAGACAATAACGGAGTCATTTTTCCAGCTGAATCTGTTCATTGATGATTCCGTGATGTCATCATCCAGGTCAGCTCTCTTTCAATAGTGTCTGTGCAATCATTCAAGCGTCCCCAACTAAGCAAGCCAAAGGCGACAGTGGCAAGGAACCAAAACTCCATCGGTGACAGAAATGGAGAAAAAACCTTGGGAGAAACCAGGCTCAGTCGGGATTAGGGATGGGTATCGTTTACATTTTATCGATACCGATACAGATACTGCTTATCGATACCGGTATTTATTGATACTGTTATCTATACTATTTGGTGCAAAAAGATATGAAGGGAAAAGTTGTTGAAAATTTCAAGTTATTTTATTACTGCTGAACTTTAGCAACTGTATTAAAGTTATTTTTCTCTTTTGTGTTTTATTTTATTAACATTATAGGAATAGTTCACCCAAAAATGAAAATTGTGTCATCATTTACTCACTCACAAGTTGTTTTTAAACTGAATGGGTTTCTTTCTTCTGTTGAACATAAAAAGTTATTTTGAAGAATGTGGGAAACTAAACAGTTGCTAATCCCCAGTGACTTTCATATTTTTTTTTTTACTACTATTAAAGTCCGTGGGGACCAGCAACTGTTTGGTTACCCACATTCATTTTATTACTGCTGAACTTTAGCAACTGTATTAAAGTTATTTTTCTCTTTTGTGTTTTATTTTATTAACATTATAGGAATAGTTCACCCAAAAATGAAAATTGTGTCATCATTTACTCACTCACAAGTTGTTTTTAAACTGAATGGGTTTCTTTCTTCTGTTGAACATAAAAAGTTATTTTGAAGAATGTGGGAAACTAAACAGTTGCTAATCCCCAGTGACTTTCATATTTTTTTTTTACTACTATTAAAGTCCGTGGGGACCAGCAACTGTTTGGTTACCCACATTCTTTAAAATATCATCTTTTGTGTTCAGCACAAGAATAAATCAAAATGAATACATGTTTGGTACAACATGACTGAGTAAATAATGACAGAATTAAAATTTTTGGGTGAACTATCCCTTTAATGACAAGCGGCATATTTAGTACTGTCCCTTTAAGAGCTGCACGCATCTGTTTCTCTCTCAACTGTTTACTTTCACTTTAGACATAATTAACTGTTTATATGTAAATATTGTGTTTTTGACAGTATTAGCGCAATCAGACAATAATTAAGATAACTAAGTAATCAGGTGCCGTTTGACTGGCCTTTTAGACGCAATCCGACGGGACTCGGGCAGAAACCATGTTCATGGATGAGCTAATGATTTATTAACATAGTAGAAAAAAAGCAGGGTGAGGCTGAAAGCCGTCGAAGTGAAACGAGGCCACTGAATGAGCGTGACACACGGCTCGAAAGCAACGGAGCTTTTATTATGCCACAGTCGACCGCTTCCGCTCCTTCCGGTCGTGCGTATGTGGGGGGAAAAAAGCAGAGCTGTTTTATCATACTAGATACATTTGAAAGTTCTGTTATAATGCTACTCTGTGCGGTCGTCGCCGGTCTATTAAAACGCACAACATATTAAAGCATCTTTGGTGTTTTCTACAAAACAAAACCGTGTCCCTAGTTAAAATTGCTTATTTCTCTGGATTTAAACATTCTTCGAAACATTTGGGATAATGTAAGTACACAAGTCAGCAAAATATATAACACTGTTCTAGTGGTTTTTGGATATTTAAAAAAAAAAAATCTTACATATTGTGCCTTTAAAGCACGTGGAAATAATGTACTTTTGTGATTGCAAATAAGTCTCGTGAGTGTAACTCTACCGAATCAACATTTGATGTGAATGTGTCTCGTGAGTTTCAGTTCAGAGCCGCGAGACATAATACAGTGCATTGCTTGAGGTAGATGTTGTGTTTTTTTAGTAAATGTTTCATTGTATTACTAGTGTTGCCTCCTTCGTTCACTATTACACTACTGCATATATTGCATCTGACACTGGTGTCGCTTAGTTTTGTAACGTGAGCCCACACTTTCGAACGTTTCACTCTTTCCACAATGACTGATTGCAAGCAAACACACACAGCACATGTGCATGGATATCACGCGCACGTCAAGCAAACGGTGGCCACATCATTCAGTGAAGGAAAATTACAAGCAGCAGCTTCTAATTCGTCGTTAACATTGAAGTATATGGATATAAAACAACGGAAGTATCGATAACAGTATCTTTTTTCCTGAAGCTTATCGGTACTCCGGTATTGACCCAGTTGCGTACCGGTCAAAAAATACCGGTTCTCGGTACCCATCGCTAGTCGGGATAGTGTATGGACAAAAAATTTATTTTGCATTCTCCAGAAAAAATAAATCCAAACCAGTTTACAGGGTGGCCGCTGGTCCTTAAAAAGTCTTAAAATGTCTTAAATTCAGATTCAGTAGGTCTTAAATATTTTTGGTCACATTACCACAAACATTTCTCCAGTCTGACGGACCCAGTGAGTGTCCATCAAGAGTACTTTCTCTCCACTGTAGTTACCGCGTCATCAGAGAGAATTCCGTTTACAGAATACAGTCGATCACCAGCTCGCTGACCAGCCTCCGAACTACTTTAAATGGGTTAATGCAAGTTTACTGAAAAATGGCTTGAGAATTGTACTTGCCCGACAGGACTAATAGCCTGATTAAAACTTAAGTGACAAAATATAATCACGCATCAAAATGCGCGAATGATTCTTCTGATTTTATTACATTCAGCTTAAACAGCGATTGATAATTGATAGTGTATTTCTATTATAAATGTTGCGCTGTTCAGGCTCGTGCTGCCTGTCTCTGTGAGAGACTTTCATGGAGAATTCAAATCAAATGAGCCTACGGCAAACATAAAGAAACTCACAGAACAAACATACTGAGGTAAAAATTCAAAATGTTTAGTTTATTTATAGCATGATATAGTCAAGGGGGAAGTCGTGGCCTAATGGTTAGAGAGTCGGACTCGTAACCCAAAGGTTGTGGGTTCGAGTCTCGTACCGGCAGGGATTGTAGGTGGGGGGAGTGAATGTACAGCGCTCTCTCCCACCTTCAATACCATGACTGAGGTGCCCTTGAGCAAGGCACCGAACCCCCAACTGCTCCCCGGGTGCCGCAGCATAAATGGCTGCCCACTGCTCCGGGTGTTGTGTGTGTGCACTTTGGATGGGTTAAATGCAGAGCACTAATTCCTAGTATGGGTCACCATACTTGGCCACATGTCACGTCACTTTCACTTTCACTTTCACTTTCAAGTAACATACCATGACAAGGGATCTATTTTGCTGGATTTTTTCACGATTGCAAATGTTACATTGATTTTAGTTCAACAAACAATCTTACTGTAGTAAAGTATATAGAAATAGAAGTTTTGTTCTATTTCACCAACGAAAATAGTTCCAAACAAAGATCAGAACAGAGTTATTGCGCACATTCTCCAAGCCACACCCAAGCCACACCCGGCGTTTTTGTTACTGAATGATTCAGCTGTTTAAAGGAATCTCTTTAATGAATAAGTGACTTACCGCCACCTACTGGCGGTTTAGTCTCATGCTTAAAAGTATGCATTTTTCCCCAACATTTCTTATTTGTATGTTCAAAATTTTATTTACAGCATTAATCCCATAACATTATTTATTGCTGTTGTAATTTTGTAATTATTTAATTTGATTGGTAACAGCCCTGTAGTGTATTAAATTTCTTGATCAATTTTAAGAATTTGACTTGAAAGATGACGCATACATTTAATAAGGTAAAAAATATATATATTGGCCTTTATAAAGGTAAATGACAGCCTGTTGTAAATATTAAAAACATGCAGATTTAAGTATGTAAAAGCTGCCAGAAAACTGATGAAAATATTGCTTCAGAATAAATTGTTTACACCACCAAAAATCTCGGTGATGCGACACTTTTGTTTTGTGGGAATATTTTGTATGGGATATTGTCTGCTGATATGAAAAGTTCACTGTATATCGTAATAACAAATAGCATTTTTGACAGCGATGATATTTTGTTTTCTTTTTACATTTAAACGCGTTAAATATTACATAAACGTTTGTAATATAATGTGTATTTCCATCACAGGCTTGGTCTTAAATTTCACGTAAGGTGGTATTAAAAAGGTCTTAAAAAGTCTTAAATTTAACTTGTTCATATCTGTAGACACCCTGGTTTAGAACGACATTATAAATGATGACCAAAGTTTCATATTTGGGTGAGCTGTCCCTTTAGGTCTTTTTCCTAAAAGCAATCTTGCAACTATTTGTTTGGCATATGGGTGAAAACCTGTTTGACAACAATCATCATTTTCACTGTTCTGCCACATAAACTGCATTCTTCAGCACCTTGTCCTTTATCAGGGGAGAACTATCAGTTTCCTGCATTTTCAAAACTTGGCGACAGCTCAACACATGTGCAACACCTATTGGTCTTCGACATCGTGTAAATAGTCATGATGCTCAGGACTAGAAGGATCTGTCACTGGACTGGAATCTGAACAGAAGCTCTGGCTATTAGTCTCAAGCACACTCTTCATTCGGCCCGGCACAAGCGCGGCTTCTTTTCTGTCGCTATATTGAAACTATGCATAGGGAAGTGTTTGTGACAGAAGACGAGGGTGTGTGTGAAATGGAGTCATGACAGTTTTGCCTAAAATAAACGGACACTTGTTTGCTGAGTCTGCAGTGTGTGTATGTGCTTGGGTGTGTGTCTGTGTGCGCTCGTGTGTGTTTAATGGGGCTGTCTGTTTTTCCATCTTCTGTCTTCACCTGCCTTGTAAACATCAATAAGACACTCACCTTGTTGGCAAGGTATTGTAAAATAAAGACACGTTAAACTAGCCTACTAAACCGCCCAGGAAATAGTGGTTGTTTCCCTTTGCGATGGCCCACAGTAATAACTAATGTAGTTCCTTGTGATTTTGAGCTGTGCGTGGGCTGTGTGGTTAGTGAATGCTCCTCCCCTCCTCTCACAGAGGCCCACATTTTGATATTGATAACACGCTTCCAGGTGGCTGGTGAAAATGATAGAATCAGTTTTGGCAAACAAGTGTTGAGGAGAAAGTCAGGCCTTTGTATAACTATAGATGCATGGAATTCACACTTTCAGAATTCCATAGGAATGTCTGTAGAATTAAAACACCTGTCATGCACAAACGTTTTTATCTCCTTGATGTTTATTTTGCCTTTAGGCTCATTTGATAATGCTTTCAACTGCTAATGAGGTTGTAGCACTCTCAGCTACTTCTAACTCATGCTAGCTCACATTTACATTTATGCATTGGCTAGATGCTTTTATCCAGTGCATTGCATTCAGAGTACATTAGAGCAGTTTTTGAGCTACAGTGAAGTCATTATGAATCGACATTCACAGCCTTTTTCATTTTTTTAATGGGATGGATTTATGAAAATAGTAGGGCAAGACATGACTTTATCTATTGTGTTGATTTTGATTATGAAAAGTATCTGTTTTAGACCTGAAGTTGTGGAGAGGATGCAAATTTTGTCCATTTAAGCCATATTTATTTGAGTTTTTAATAGTTGTTGGCTTATATATTGCAATGGCAGTCTTTGTTGAATAGTGTGTGTGTGTGTATATATATATACAGTGGGGCAAAAACTGGATTTTTTTTTCTCATTTTGTCTGTCATAGTTGAGGTGTACCTATGAAGAAAATTACAGGCCTCTCTCATCTTTTTAAGTGGGAGAACTTGCACAATTGGTGGCTGACTAAATACTTTTTTTCTCCACTGTGTATATATATATATATATATATATATATATATATACACACACAGTGTTTCCCACAGGATTTTGTGAAACTGTGGTGGGTGGTCCTCAATCCCTCTAGGGGGGTCCGGGGGCATGTCCCCCGTAAGAAAATTTTGTACATTTTAAAGTTAAATTCATAAATCTGGTGCACTTTGAGAGTTCAAAATTAAGAGCTCCAACACAGGTTCAGTGTGCAAAGTAAAAGAAAAAAGCTGGTGAATGTACTTATTCTTGAAATTTAAAGGAGACTCAACCCTATTTTTAGTTGTGATAGTGTCTCAGTCTCACTGGGGAATTTGGAAGCCAAACAAATTAGAATAAAACCATAATAATAATAATTTTATATTATTATTCCTGTGACCGTTATAGCCATATATTGTAAAACAATTGCACTGTGAAATAAATTAAAAAGATTTTTTCAGGTATATTATTTTACCTTACTCTACTGTAGGGAAATTGCAATACTTTTGTCCTCATTTCTACACTTACAAGCAGGGCTAAAACTAACTTTCACATCTGCCAGTGGCTAATGACTTGAGAAAATTGACCGGCCATAAATATTTGTCCTTGCCATTAAACTGTTTTTGTAAAAAACGGGCAGTTGCTGCTACTACTACAGCAACTAAACATATTTAATTAAAAAAAGCCGTTTGAAATTAGAACCAACCACTGCATTTTACTCACGATACAAACAAAGATACAAAGATAAAACCTGCATGAAACAAAAACAGACAGGCTGAATGAGAACGCAACTTCACTCTCTGACAGCAGGTGGTGGTTATGGATCAGCAATGATAAGAGGGGAAAAAATGCCATCGAAACTTTTGTGAAGTCAGTTCCCTTCAGAAATACATTCATATAAACCCCAACCCCAATATTTATATTTTTCTTCCGAACAGTGAGCTTGCTTGTACCTGTACAGTATTTTCTCTGCTCGCGTCTGTTAATTTTAGGCCATGCTTGCAAGAGATAAACCCTTGAGCTTTTATTTTGGCGGAAACTTCAGTTGAACATTTATTTTGGTGGAAAACTCCAGCTTCTGTGGAAACAGGTTTACAAACATTAAATTAGTAATGAAATACTGTTAACATTTGCCCATTAAAATGTTGAAAATTATGCAAATGTGCAAATTATGCATAACGGGGGGCCGTTACGTTCCCAAACGCGCTAAACTCACAGCACATTCAATAACGAAGTTCACTGCATTCACTGTGAACTGAGCCGCGGAAAGCACCGGATCACGAGCCGATCTCGTGCGTTGCGCAATGTGAGCGCTTCACTTTGAAACAAGCAGCGCAAACAGACTTGATAAGTCATATTACGCTTTTGGTTTTAATTCGTTTGACCGATACTTGCCAAAGCAATGGCGTGAAACACAACATTAAAGAACTTTTATATTACAAGTATAAATATATCTTCGGTTTAGTATGAAACTGTGGAGGGACAGATTAGACTGTGGCGGTTCGCCACATTCTATTTTGATCTGCAGTTTAATAAAAGTTAAACAGAAAAAAAAGACAAATAGTAGCACTGCATGTGTTTTTGAATATTTATTTAAACAGAATGTTTAATGATGAAAAACCACGAACATGAGTTATAATTAAAATACACAAATTCCTTCACAGCCTATTTATACAGCGCACAGAGTGCCCTATTTAAAAAAAAATTTTAAACAGTGTATACAGTATAATTATGTTTAATTAAGCTGAGATATAGCACTATAAATTCCTAATTAATTTGCGCAAACGGATGAAGACATTATAGGCCTATATCTCAGCTCGCCCCTCAACATGCACGTGTTTGGAGTTTCGGCAGCCCAATACTGAATATTATATTGTGGCCATTGTATTTTGATTCATAAAATAAAAATTACAAAAATGAAATTTAAATTACCCTGCTTCTAAATAAATAAAGCAATTATTTTTATTTCGTTAAAAATGGGCCAAAAGAGACCTCTGAACTAGGCTACCAGAAAGGAAAATGCAATGTTGTCTTGGCGGGGCGTAGTGGAGGTGGGGCTTGGGTAGACGATATTATCGGATATCACAATATTTTTTAAGGCGATTATCGATAAGATATTTTTGACATATCGCCCAGCCCTACTGTGCAGTAACAGTGTCGCAAAATCAACTTTGGCTCCTGAGTAAAACTGTTCTCAGCTCGGACAAGTTTGTTTGCGTCGTGGTCCAAGCTTCCAAGCGGTCCTCTGCGCAGCTGAAACGTAGCGTGGTTTAGTTTTGCTTTCGTTTCGTTTGCCATTTGATGTTTTCTTTCTGCAAAAGAATTGGCAGCGCTTATGAGTTGGACAACGCGGTGTGCGCACCTGTGCGACCGCTCACAAAAATTAGTCGCACCGACAGAAAAAATGGTCGCAGTCTGGAGCCCTGTATGTGTATGTATGTGTATATATATATATATATATGTGTATGTGTGTATACGTGTATATGTGTATGTGTGTGTGTTTGTATGTATGTATGTATGTATGTATGTATGTATGTGTGTGTGTGTATATGTGTATATGTATTGTATATGTGTGTATATGTATATATATATATATATATATATATATATATACACCTTGCTACTTGTACTGTGTTAGGCTAACAGAGACTTGTCATTTGCACTTATATATTGTTGCTCTTTTGTTAGTTTTGACTGCTTTTATTGTCCTCATTTGTAAGTCACTTTGGATAAAAGCGTCTGCTAAATGACTAAATAAATAAATATAAATAATATGCAGCTTAGATGAACATAAGAGACTTAATTAAAAAGTGATTAAATAGTGTATTTATTCCTAAAAGGTGTTTACCAAAAGGTACTTTGCTACTACTCTTCAATCTGTTAGCTTCTTTCCAAGGAGGCCTTTCCAAAAACTTGTCATAAGCGTTAAATATCTCTTATTGTGATCTCTTTGCGACACCTTGTGGGTAAATTCATAATTACACACATCTAATTACTAAAAAAGTTTTGTTTTTAATTTATTTATTAGGTCTTATTATTGTTGATATTGTTCATTTTAATTTTGTGCATAAATTAATTAACATAGGAAAAATAAAATATAATGAAGATTCAGATTAAGCGCCGAGTACCAAGCAACACCTAGTGGAAAACAAGTTTTGGTCTCATTTGAAACACTTTTTAAGGACTTTATTTTCATTTGATGCAAGGAAAAATACAAGACGCACGATATATAATCATATAAAACATGTGTTTAATAATGTATTTGAATGTCTAACGATAAACCACGGTAACCATGGGAACCTCAAGAGCACACACAACGGCCTTCTGCACAAAACAACTTCCTGCACGTGTTTCTCAAACTACACGCGGTAACAATCTGTTTTTTCTTGTGAATCAGTTAATATTACTTTATTGAAATGAGGTGCACCATTCTTTGAAATGTACCAGTTTGATAAGATTTTGATCATTTCTTATCAAATTTTGATAAGACATTTATGATTTATTTCTAATTAAAATGTATAATATGCTATAAATTATACATTTTCCTGGCAGTGTGACAAATGAATTTTTAAAATCTGAAATATTTCATATAGTCTTTTAATAGTTGAGGTAAAAAAAACAACCTTCATGCACAATAATCATTAAAAAAATAGTTTTCCTGTACATGGAGTATATCACGTCAAACCACAGGACATGTCAACTTTCCATATATATGTTTTATTCTTAGCATTTTAAAAATGAACATTGAAGTCTAATCACCCACTGTAATTTACCGCATATGTTGCCTATTGATCCGTTCAGTGAGTAGTAATAAATGGCCTTCCACATTTTTTATAATACATAATATTATTATTATGCAAAAGAAAATTACTATAATACTAACAAATATTGTAAATGCATAACAACAGCACATAACTGCATAACAATAACATCTCAGTTTCATATGATAAGGTGCATAAGAACATCTAACAGTCAGGTCATCTCATTTAGAAATAGTTAATGAACTATATATATATATATATATATATATATATATATATATATATTAAAAAATAAATATCTAATATAAATATAAAAATGATAAAGGCTTTGTATATAGCTATTTGACCATTTTGATTTAAGATTGACTTTGAATCAACAGTGTGGAGAAGAAAAAACAGCTCAGGTTCCTTGCAGACCTACATGTAATTATTCCCCAGCTGTATTTAGAGGGGCTTTCATTGGATTTCTACTGGATTATGGCACTGATGAGTTTGTGATTCAATAAAAGTCCTTCCAAATCTCCTGTGCTTCAAGAGGAAGCACACATTGAGTGGTCCGTCAGCAGGCTATCCCCACCTATACTTGGGCTCCAGTGAGAATCCTGCAATCAAGGAGAGAGATCGCATTGTGCATTCAAAGCACGATTAAGGGTAATCCATTAACTCGTGTGACGTAAACGTTGGCATCCTCTTTATTTTTATCACTCCTGCTCACCTCATTTCTGCTCAGAAGGTAAGGTTGAGGAAACCTTGAATTACACTATTTTATAGTGGTTCAATGCATCACAAATCTCACAGTTCGGATCATATTACAGTTTTTGAGTCATGGATTGGATACTTTTTTTCAGATCAGCAAGAAAAAAAAAATTTCAGTATAACTTTGCTTTCCATTTATTACTTAAAGCTAAGTGCTTCTTCGATACCATAGCAAAAACTACTAGCCAAACTAAGAAAGATCGAACATGATTAAAGACAAGTGAACAGCCAATAAAAATTAGAACAAATACACACATTACAAGCACAGATAAATACAACAGAACAAAGTTACAAATAAAATAAGGTCCAACAGTAGTATTCAGGTACAGAAATGTAAGTGTAAAATAGTGTTCACTGTATCAGTTAAATATAGATTAATCCTTGTCAAAGCTGTGTTTTGTTTGATTAGCATTAATGACAGCAGCAGGTATTTATAGGCTGCTGTCCCTTTAAGACCTGATGCACGGATTCAATATAATGACGCACTTATGATTTCTTTCTCAGCTGTGTTGTCTGCGTGTGTGCACTTCATGTGGGAGTCTGTGCGGGTAGAAAACTGCGCGCGAGTAACTAATAGAGTTCTTTTTCGTCTCTACTTGCGCTGGAATGGTTTAAAATTGCTTGAGTGTGTAAATATGTACAAATGATTTCAATTCAAGTTTATTTGTATAGCGCTTTTCACGCTTTTAAGTTCCTACAATATATTTAGTAGTAGCAGCATGTCAGTGGTGACTGTGTCAAATTGATGTACATATGGCAGAAAACTGATAAACTTTCACTCTATTATGGTTCCTTTTTGCAATTAATCCGTGGATCACATAAGTACCTAACCGTGGGGCCTGGTCTGTACGGATCAACTACGATCCGATCAACCGATACAAAATGTATTTGGCTTATTTAGTATTTAGAGCTTAACTGCTAGTTTTACCTTTTTACCTTCCATATGCTTGTTGATTCCTTGTCTTTGTGCATCTTTATGCTTATTTATATGACCACCATCTGATCAATATGTTTACATTGTGATCCATGACTGTGTTTCCATATATCTGTGTACGTCTCACCAGCAGCTGAGTTTATTCTTCTCTGGATGGTGTATTTGAGACCTTCTGACTGTACTCTGTAGACAGCAGGAAAGGGAAGAAGACAAAATGAGTGTCCAAGAGATAACATTAGAGGAGGAAGAAGACTGCAGGGAAGATACTGAGAAAAAAATTAAAACATTTATTAGTATCGCTACGACTGTTGCTCATACTTGAGAGGTCTGATTGTGGTATGGACATGAATAATACCTCAACTCGTGTGGCTTGTTGTTGAGAGGTGTGTGAGCACTTTTCAAACTGATTAAACTTGGAAAAATGGGCAAAAAAATCCCATAGACAGACACTGAAGGAGGGACTGAGTGAGAATAAAGTATCACAATATATTTGTATTAATATATTCATTGTGACCGTAATTTCCATGATGCCTCATATAATTTCAGCTGTGTGTTGTATTATTTTGATCTAAATACTCATCAGTTTGTGCATTCTGATTTTTGAGCTACATTGAAGTCATGCACAGCCAATTTTACTTCCTTAATATGATAGATTTATGAAAATAGTATGGTAAGTCTTGACTTTATCCATTGTGATTTGATTGGATTGCATAAAGTAGCTGTTTGAGATCTGAAATTTGCAATTGGTTGCTGCAGGGCTGGCAAAATTTCAAAATCGTTGGCAGCCCTTCAGGCAGACATTCTTCAGATTTTGGTAGCCCAAAATGAATTTAAGTAGCCCGAATAATTTTTTTTTTAAAAAGAGACATCGGCTGACCTTCACTGCGAACAAATCAGCATGATTAAAAACTTCAGATAACAAAGTCAAGAGAGTAGGGGTGCAACGGATCACAAAACCGACAGCTCAGATCATATTGCATTATCATATCAGATTTTGAGTAACAGATTAGATCATTTTGCAGATGAGCAAAAAAATATGATTCTTTATTATTTAAATAACAGAATACTACTTTGATACCACAGCAAAAACTAGTAGCATATAGGGATGTAACGATTCACTCAACTCACGATGCGGTGCGACCCTAACCCTAATGCGACACGATACTGATTTCACAATACAATTTTCTCACAATTTTTCTTTTAAAAAAAATGAGATTTAAGACAAATTATAAATGAAAAGGTGTCCTTTTATTGTTTCTCTAACAAAATGCTGCACAATTCTTTGTAAAATTTAAATGTCAAATAATAAAACTAACTTGACATTTTTAAACAAATCCCAAATCAAATAATTGAATAATACAAATAAAATAAATCTCTTCATATAAACAATCTAAGCCTTTGGCTGTGCTTTTTCCATTTAAAATCAGAGGCAACCACTGCATTTTAATCATGATCCAAACTAAGATGCTAAATACATGTTATTTAGATTGTGCAATTTCGAAATTTGAAACCGAATGGTCTGATTTTAGCTTTGTGAATGAGACGCAAATGTCACTCTCTGACAGCAGGTGGCGCTTATGGAACAGCAGATGTTTATAGGCTGCTGCCCCTTTAAGACCAAATGCACGGATCTAATATAATGATGCACTTGAGATTTCTTTCACCACTGTTTACGTTCACTTAAGACTAGGGATGGGTACCGAAACTCTAAATTATGAAAGACCGGAGTATCGATAAGCTCTGACGTTAACGGTTCTGCTATTGGTACTGGAGAAATTAATAAAACACACATACATTTATTATTGCTATATATACATTATCTTGCAAATTCTATCTCACCAGAGTCGCCAGCTGTTTTTCAAACATTTGTCTGATGCATTTTTGCTATTCGCAATTCAGAAGCGAGATCGCGCTCACGCAGAGGAGCTTCAGTGCACGCAACATGAAAGCCCTGTTTAATTATGATAAAAGAGAGAACTAAACATTGAAACATCTGCTTATGCTTTATGCCTGTGGCTGTTTTATTAAGCTAATTTTATTTTTTTATTTCGATTTTGGCTTCTAAGGATTATACAAAAGAAGACATGAGGTAAAGCTATTAAAAACTAACTGCATTTCGTCTTGCACAATTTCTTTCCCGTCACAGCGGTGTGCATTCGTTCCTCCCTAAAGCCCAAACTTAACGTCAGAATCAGCTCAATCGGTGATTGTTGTAAGATGCCGTCTTTACTGTTGCTAAATTGCATGTTTGATAATAAAACATTGAAAGCACAATCCGCACAAGAGACGCTGTTCCTCAGGCTGAAATGTGTGCACGCAACGCGCTCCAAAACGGACAAACAAATTACACTTTGAGCTTCGGGCGCATGTCCAAACGATCAAATACACACAAAATTTGTCCAAATGGCCGGCTTGGAGAGTATTTACCTAAACACAGTTTATGTCTTAAGTGGAGGAGAACAGTTGGGAGAAAATCCGATGTGTGTCAATATATTGTCTTAAAGTGACAGACTGGCGCTTCGGCCATCAAAATGCAAATCTGCTCTTAATCTGAATAACGTTATAGCTTTAATAAGCATTGATCTATCAATACATACAATGAAAACTATGCAGTGTTCATTTACATTTGATTACTTTTAGATTTCTTTTGTAGGCTATTACTTACCTGAACAGTAATGTTAGTAGAACTTCATGGAAAAATGACAGTATTGTTTATTTCATTTGTATATTTATTTTATTGTATTTGTCAGTTTGTTTTACTTTGTTTCTTTGTTCATGTTCTTACTGTATCTTATGTATAAAACACTAAAAATGCCTGCATACTGGTGCATTTACAAATAGATTTTTTTATATTAATTTCATTAAATGTTTATTTTACATTTCAGAATATAAAGCAATGTTAATTCAGCTCTTAATTTGTCATATATATATATAAAACAAAAAGTACCGATAAGAATACCGTTAAAGTACCGAATCGATAAGAGTAGTAGGACCGTTAAAACCGTAACGATACCCATCCCTACTTAAGACATAACCGACTGTGTTTACGAGAATACTTGCCGAGATTTTTTTATTTGATAAATTGTTGGTTGTATGTGTTCATTCAGATGCAAGGATATGCGAAAGAGGAATCAATTCTGTGTATGTGCATTGTCTGAAACACGGCTCTCTGTGCGCGGTTTGAATGAGTGCGCGCAGCTCCGAATGTGCGTGAATGGTTTAAAACACTTGAATGTTTAAATTGGCAAGACTTAGAAACAAGTGCAAACGATCAACTATGATCCGTTTTACCCCTACAAGCTAGTGAACAATGCAAATCAAGGAAGGAATTTTATATCACTGTTCAAGATAGCCCGTCAGGCAGGGTGGGTGAAACATTTTGGTAGCCCGACTGGAAAAAAACAATATCCCCGGGATGTCAGGCTAGCGATTTTTTTGCAAACCCTGGGTTGTGGTTGAGGACAGTGCTGTTTTTTTTTTATTATATATTTATATGATATATTTTTAAAAATATATAAAATAATACAGACTTTTTAGTATTTCCACACAAATTAGCGTACATTTTGGGAAATTATTTCAAAACATTTTGTGTGCAAGTTTGGAGCAGAAATCGGGCAAAATAAAACAAAAGGCTGGTTGCTGATCTCGTTTGAAGCGAAAAACTGACTGGGTCAGATTGATGGCCGGTTGACTGGTGCATTTCTACACAAAAATTATTTGTATAGAATAAATATGTATATATTATATTGAGGGAATGAGTGAGTATAAAGTATCGCAATATATTACTATATCACTGTAATAATAACGTTCATTATGCCTATCATTTCACCTGTATGTTGTACTATTTTGGTGTAAATGTCATTTTAAAACTATTTCATTTCAATTCTTTATTTAAAAAATTATTTATCATGTTTGTGGTGTTTTTTTGTTAGTAATCTCCTGAAGATAATTCCGCTGTGATCCAATTAACGGCAGCATTGCCCTCCTATTTTAACAGTAGTAATCAGCTCGCACTAATGCTGCAGGTATCAGAAGCGGCCACACGCTCAGATCTCAGCGTCCAGCACTGGAACAGTCACACTATGCCACTAGAACAGCATTTCTTCCTCCGTCATCCTTTAATCAGCTCCATTTAAATCACTTGTGAAGACCACATCACTCCTTGACACCCTTGAATTGCATTTCATCTTGTGAGTTTTGCCCTCTGTTTGTCTGTGTGTCTGCCCAATCAAGCGCTGAGACAGGCAGCAGTCGTTAAACCGAGATCCCGTCCCTTCCGCTCATGACGGTGGCCCATTATTGTTACTATGAGAACAGTCTCAACTTTGCTGTCTGTGCTAATTTCCTCCCTCTGCACCACATCGCCAACACGTGAGCGCATGGGTTGTTAAACTGGTAACTTCTGTTGCACTTCATCGAAAAGCAAATAAGTTGAAGATGAGAAGGGAGGTGCTGCAGCTGGTGGGATCTAGTGAAATGAAAGGTCAAGGTGGCTGTCTGATGGAGGATTTTCTGAATTGGGAGAGTGGTGTCTGTCCTGTGATTTAAAGATAATCCTCTGAACAGTAACTAATCTGTGGCCCACTTGTTAGGTTGTTATTATCATCTCTCATTCATTGCGTTTACCTCCACGAGTCACGAATGAAAGCTAAACTGTTTGGGTGAATCTCACAGAAGCGGGTTTGCATCATATTTTAACCTATATCAAAAGGGGGTGAAGTTAAATTGTTTTACATAAAAAAATAAAGCCTTTTTATTGTGTCATTATTAGGGATGCATGATATTAGATTTTTGCCGATATGCTGATATTTTTCAACTAATTTTGGCCAATAGCCAATGCTGATACCATATATATTTCATTTTGTTTGGAAACAACACCAAGTCTCTCCTTTGCAGAAATTATAAAGAAATTATTTTTAATTTTGGTTAGTTTTGAGTCAAAACTTTTTTGTTAGAACTAATAAACATTATTAAATAATTTTTTTTTTATTAGAATACATTGAAAACTTTGAAAATAACTATAATAAAATCAATCTCTGCTTTTTTTTCTCTTATTTTTGTTTCCCAGACAGATGCAGTTTAAACCTTAAATTTTATTTGTGAATTTAACATTAATAGATGGTCTAAAGCAAAAGAGCAGTAAAAATTAAAAAAATATTTTAGAGCTCCTTGTATTTAGGTTTTCATAATCCATTTGAAAAAATGTATACATATTAATAAATAAATCTGTATATATTAAATTATTTAATTTACAAGTGTCATGTCATTTTTATTAATGTAACCTATAGTCTCTGACCTTTAAATCAAAACACTCGTCATTTTATGACATCAATTACTGCTTTACTTATTCAGAAACACAAGTATCTTAATGTTATTTGTGTATTTTACTTTCATTTTATTACAAGTAGGCCAACAGCACCCCCTAAATAAATAAAACGCCTTACCGAACTGGCATTAGGACCCGGGGGAAGCTGCCGCTGCTGTTGCTGCTGCTACACGCGCTAGAGACTGTTAACACTGTGGCACACCAGAGGCATCATTCTATACTTGCGTTCTCAAATTAAATGCAAGGATCCAAAATCAATCTAATCATCATTTAGGCAAAAGTTTGCTTCAAGAATGACCACACTGTTGATGTGATCTTATCGCTAACACACCCCGAATGATTCGTCTTATCAGCAAGGCATATCAGCATCATTTTTTTTTTTTTTCAAATCGGCCGATGTTTACATTTTAAGCCTTTATCAGCCATTTCCAGTAACCTTCCAATAATATTGTGTATATATGGGCCCATAAAAAAAACGAATATTCGAATATTTGTTTATTTAAATGACGTTTAACAAGAAAGTAGTTATTTTTTATTAATCAAGTTTTCGCCACCATTTCTGAACAAGCTTATGATTAGGCATTATACTCAACAATGTTCTACAACGTTGCGTTGTATCTCCAGGTTTTCTTTGTTGAAAACGTGTGTAAACAAAAATGTATATACAAATCCAATTCCAAAAAAGTTGGGACACTGTACAAATTGTGAGTAAAAAAGTATGTCATCTATGTTGTATTCTGAATAAAATATTGAAATTTGAAACTTCCACATCATTGCATTCTGTTTTTATTCACAATTTGTACAGTGTCCCAACTTTTTTGGAATCGGGTTTGTACATAAAGAACAAAAGCATTCGAGCTCAAGCATAGCAAATGGAAAAATAAAGCAGACAGTGCCAATTACAGTACAGTACATACACTGTACTACATACACTACAACATGGGATTAATCAATGCATGCTTTATCATAGTTTATAGATACGAAAGTGGTTAACATTCAAGCCGTTCTTTTTCATCAGTATTATTTGTGATTTGAATTTTGTGAACGGGAGTTCCTCTTTTGCTGTGTTATAAGCCAGGCTTTGGGTGCTTTCACTTTCGAATTCACAATCTTATGAAGTTTTACAAGAAAAGATAATTGTCTGATTTGCTTACATCTACACACCTTTCACTTTTTAAGACTAAAACAAAAGATGGATTCATTGTTATTTGCGCCCCCCCCCCCCTCACTCTCTCTCTCTCTCACTCTCTCTCTCTCTCTCACACATGCTCGCGCACACACACACACAATGCGCAAAACTCCACATTTAAATAGTCAATAGCAAATACTTAAACTAATAACAAAACAGTAGCTGATTCAGAAGCGCCAGATTGTCATAGCAAAGTCAGAATTACCTCCTCTCCTAGGTTCACGACACGGTCGTCCATAAAATGCATTGCTGTTCTGTTGTAAGTAATTTTAAAGATTCCTAAATGCATCTACTTCCGGAAGGCAAAATAAAGTGATTTTGCTTTCGCACTGAAACACACAGCGTCTCCCTGACATGGCTGCATCAACACTGACTGCTGTTACTGAAACCACGCCGCCTTTCTTTTGCGTGCACATTTGGGCGGCATTATGCAAATATCTCCACATAGTGAGGTAGATATGTGGGGGCGTGTTAGAAGGAGCCGTTTTAGGGGGGGTGTGGCAGAGTCTTAACTTTGATAAAAAAGGTTTTGAGACTTTAGTCTTTGCAACTTCAGGGATCTTATCTATGCACAATCAGCTTGTAACACTCCCAAAGAGAAAGGAAAACTTGAAATCGCATCATATGACCCCTTTAAGTAAAAAGTACAACAACAATAAAACAGTTAGGTACAATGACAAACTAGCTTACAAAACGTTTATTAACAAAAACGAATAAGATGAGGCATGGCATAGGCTACACCACATGCTGTATTATATACCGACTAATAAATTACAGAACGTTTAGCAAACACTAAGGAATCAAATAAAAAAGTAAAATAAAAGAGAGCCTCCATAGCTTAACGTGAGGTAAACAGCAAATATAACAAGCTTTTTAAAACGAAAACAAAAAGAAAAGTAAAACTAAACATCCTGTCAGTGATGATGCTTGCATGTTTTTTCCCCACACGAATATCAACATGTTTACCTTCTCTGGTTTAAGAAGCAGTCGTTTACTTTACTTTAGCTTGAAAACCATCCATCGTTTCCTCAATATTCGCGTAATTGTTGCTGCGCGTAGCTTCGCGCTCCTGCTGACGCGGCGAGTAGTGCGGTTTCGTTATGTTTTCAGTTTCGTTTGCCGTTTTATGTTTCTCATTTGCAACAGAAATGGCAGTGCTTATGAGTTGAACAACACGGTGGTCGCGCCAGTGCGACCGCTCACAAAATGTAGTCGCTCAGGCAGAAAAAATGGTCGCAAAATGCGACTATTTGTTTGCAGTCTGGAGCCCTGTATATGGCACGCTGCAACCCGCGCGGTGTTCAGCGCGCAGGTTTCACTCTCCTCATCACTGCGCGGTTTGACGCTCCACTCAGTATTCTGCTCTATGAATGTGCGTTCCACTCGTGTACCGCTCATGCTCACCGGAAAAGCAAAGTCCGCTCAAATAACGTGCTGACTGTAAATTTCTATGCAGTATACTTGTTCCTGTTTGCAGTAGCGCTACTGTGCTGTAACATGGTGTAGGCTAGTAGCCTACAGCTGTACTGGGCAACGCTGGTAAAATGATGCTACCTTCAGTGACGAATAAAAATAATATATTGATATTTAATATTAAGGTAACACTTTACAATAAGGTTCCATTAGTCAATGTTAGTTAATGTATTAACTAACGTGAACGAACAATGAACAATACATTTATTACAGTATTTATTCATCTTTCTTAATGTTAGTTAATGAGAATACAGTTGTTCACTGTTAGTTCATGTTAATTCAGAGTGCATTAACTAATGTTAACAAGCACAACTGTTGATTTTAATAATGCATTAGTAAATGTTGACTAAGATTAATAAATGCTGAAGAACTATTGTTCATTCTTAGTTCATGTTAGCTGAAGTAGTTAACTAATGTTAACTAATGAACCTTATTGTAAAGTGTTACCAATATTAATATAAATTCTGTCCAGTTTTATTGTTACTTTCAGTAAAAGTGTGGTTATTTTATTGGCTTGTGTTTTTAAAATTCAGTATCATTAAAATTGAGTTACATTTAAAAAGTCTTACAAAATCACTTTTATATTATTTAATAAAATAATAAATAATCATTACAAAGCGGTTTCGGTTTTCGGCCAAGTGCATCCAGAAGTTTTGGTTTCGGCCCAGAATTTTCATTTCAATGCATCCCTAATATTTATTCATGGTGGTACAGCTACTGGTACAGCTGTACAGTCTCTTTATTATTTGCTATGGTTATACTTTTGTTTACTTTGGCATGAAAGGAACTTTGACAGGCATCAATATAACTGCTGTTTTATCTGTTTTATATATAAAAAATATATTTTCTTGCATTGTGCATGCTAAAAAGTTCAAATCTTTCCATCATTCATTCTGTTTCACACCTTATCTAACTGTTCTCTTTCCTCCCTCTGTTGTCTAGGTTTCCTCTTGTTCAAGGATTTCTGCATGAACGAGATCGACGAGGCCGTTCCGCAGCTGAAGTTTTATGAGGAGGTAAAATTGGTTTAAATTGATATATATTCCTTTCATTGCTAACACATGTGGGTTTTTTTACTAAATAGTTTCCAAGTTGTGTATTTGACCTGACCTGTCCTTATGCTCTTTATGACCTGAATTGGCACAGCTCGTGAAGTTTTGTTCCCCTTCTATTGACCTGAAGAACACCATGTGTCCTATTAAGCTAAGATGACATCTAAAATGGCCGCAATCTTGTGTTGTCCCCTTCAGATTAGAGAGTACGAGAAGTTGGATTCGGAAGAAGAGAGGCTAACTCGCAGTCGACAGATATATGACGTCTACATAATGAAGGAGCTTCTGTCGTGTTCACATGTAAGAAAACATTTGGCAGAGTGTATAAAATGATCACTAGCAATAATGTCACATGCATATGACAAAGGGCTGCACAATAAAGAAATACTAAAGATTATCTCTTTGCCATTTTGCATTAAAATGATTTTAAAGGGGTCATATGATGCGATTTCAATTTTTCCTTTCTCTTTGGAGTGTTACAAGCTCTTGTTGCATAAAGAAGATCTGTAAAGTTGCAAAGACTAAAGTCTCAAATCCAAAGAGATATTCTTTTTAAAAGTTAAGAGTCAGCCACACCTACCTAAAACGGCTCATTCTAACACGCCCCCACATGTCTACGTCACGATGTAGGAAGATTTGCATAACTACTTTTTGCATAAGAAGGCATACATTCTATTCTTGCTGTAGTATTGTTGTTGCCGCAGCCGCCATGTTGTGAAGGCGCTGTGTGTTTCGTTGTGAAAGCGAAACTACTTTGTTTGACCTTCCAAAAGAGGACGATATCTGCTTCGTTATGCCTAGAGCTGATCCGTGCTGGTCACTGAGGAAATACATCAACTTCGCACTGTGGATTGCCGGATCAGCTTTCACTGTGGACGAAGCAGAATCCAGCCCGGGGTTGTCACATGTGGTTGCCGCAAGGCCGCCCGCCGCCAAATTGGCACCGGGTTTCGGTACCCAACCCTAAGCTTGAGGTATTTGGCCAATCACAACGCACTGGATAGCTGGCCAATCAGAGCACACCTTGCTTTTCAGACCGATGAGCTTTGTAAAAATTGATACGTTTCAGAAAGGTGGGCATAGAGGAGAAACAATAATGTACACTATGAGGAAAATAATGTGTTTTTTTAACCTTAAACCGCATAAACACATTTCATTACACCAAATACACAAAATAATGTTATTTTTATCAACATCATATGACCCCTTTAAAACTTGTCACGTGCAGTATGTTATTTAGACCTCTTCCTGTTTTTCTATTTGTGTATATAAACTTTTATTTATATATTATAATTTCCTATGCATTATATTTTTCTTTATATATATATATATATATATATATATATATATATATATATATATATACACACCACATTACAAATAATAAACTTTTTTTTAATATCTATTTTTTTAAATATAAAAATATAGGAGGGACTATGGTTCTTATTGTCCATTGAAGATCCGGAGACTCCATTCAGATGTTATATTTTTCTATGTAATATATTTTTTTATATATATATATATATATATATATATATATATATATATATATATATACACACCACATTACAAATAATAAACTTTTTTTTAATATCTATTTTTTTAAATATAAAAATATAGGAGGGACTATGGTTCTTATTGTCCATTGAAGATCCGGAGACTCCATTCAGATGTTTCTGTTGAGAAAACAAGTGTCCCATTAGGCTCCGTCAGACTCCAGTCGGAGCTTTTCAGAAACAGGAAACCTGAATGAAGCAACACAATGGCCTATAGGACACTCAAGGCCTGTGCGATTATGTCACAGTGTTTTATGTTGTGATAACCGGGAATGCTTAGGAGGTTAATGTCGAAGCTTGACGTTTGTTCAGGGGGAACAGTTCTTGTTGTTTTAGTGTTTTGACCTCCCTTATCGCAAAATGCCACTTAATCTACCTTCCTTTCTCACAGCCCTTCTCTAAGAAGGCAGTAGACCATGTCCAGACTCACCTAGCAAAGAAACAAGTTCCTCCAAATCTCTTTCAGGTAAGTCCCCTAACACGAAATAAAATCTAACCTGTTTTTCCGGGTGCTGGTTGGCTTTTGTGCATGAAACACAAAGGAAGTAAAGTGTTTAGGTAGCAGGACTCCCAATAGATCCTGATGCATTTGTTTGCTTTCCTTTTTCTAGCCATATATAGTCGAAATCTGTGATAGTCTTCGAGGAAAGATCTTTCAGAAATTCATTGAAAGGTGACGTTGACAGCTACAAAAAAGCATACTTTTATACTTTTTTTGTTGCTTGAGAATGATTTTAACATCTTTAAATCCTTTTGCTTCTCCCTATAGTGACAAGTTCACACGTTTTTGCCAGTGGAAGAATGTAGAGCTCAACATCCATGTGAGTTTTTCCTTATATTTGGTGCTTTTTATTCACCTGTAAGTTGTTTATTTTCCTTTATAAACTGGTTTTCTTTAATGTTGCTCTCGATTTTGCAAATAGTTGACGATGAATGACTTCAGCGTGCATCGGATCATCGGCAGAGGGGGGTTTGGTGAGGTATATGGTTGCAGGAAGGCAGATACAGGGAAAATGTAAGTGCTGTTGTAAGGATTCAACCAAAAACAAGCCAAATTTGTGTTCACATAAAAGCATCTGCTCACTTACTGTGTGTGTCTCAGGTATGCCATGAAGTGTTTGGATAAAAAGCGGATCAAAATGAAGCAGGGAGAAACGCTGGCACTCAACGAGAGAATCATGCTGTCGTTGGTCAGCACCGGGGTGAGTGACATACACAAACTCGGACTGCACACTAACATCCCTGTCTCGCTTGTTTGACCCTCTCTATATCTTTCTCTCTCTGCAGGATTGCCCTTTCATAGTGTGTATGACATATGCCTTCCACACTCCTGATAAATTGTGTTTCATCCTGGATTTGATGAATGGTAAGGGCAACCATCATCTCTTCGGCCTGCTATAGGCTTGTTCACACAGTGTGAATACACATCACAAAAATTGTTCGTTTTTAGTTTAGTGCCTAATGCTAAAGCTTCAAATACATTAATTTTTTTGGCACCAAAAAAATCAGCAGTTTAATGTTTTGACTCTTTCATGACATTGAAATACTATTGTAGTTTTTTTTATGTTTTGAAGTAGATTTTTTTTGCTGAAAATTTGAATTTGGTGTGAATACCATGAATCCTCAAATCTCAGAGATCCAAGCCAACACTACCCAGTTTGAGATTGTAAAAGCCTGTTTAGGGTTCTAAATTTGGCCTTCCTCTATAACTGAATGTCAGCTTGAACATGGGGCGGAGCTTCCTCTTCAGACACACTCACACTTCCTGTATATGTGTTGCAGCATGGGCCACTTCTCTGAACGTCCTTCTGGATTTGTGAAACAATCATATCACTTACGCAGGTCTTCAGAAACAGAGGAACATACTCTACAAAAGCGTTTAGACACTGAGTCCATTAATAATAACCCCTATTACGTTTTCTCAGAAATGTCCAATTTTCAAGTGGCTGTTCATGTGACGGCTCTCCATCAAACTACTCTTACTGGGTAGACTAGAAGATCCCTAACTGACCTATTATTTGAAACATAATCAGAGGGGATAAGTGTTTTGCAAACTGCAATTAAATATAAATGTCATTCCTCAAAAAAAGCTGTTGCGCAAGTTTCAGTAAATTCAAAATGTGAATTTAATCAAGAAGAAATCATCAGGTTTCTCAACAGATTCGATGGTGATTTCAGGGATTTCTTCAGTAGCTGTTATTTTGTTTTATTTTATTATGGTTTCTTTTATTTTACTATATTTTAGATGTTTTTAAGAAATTTCCTTACAAACAACTTAAATAGTAATTAAATTAATTGGTTGCAAGGTTTAAAATCACTGATTCATGAAATTTATTGGGATTTATATTCTATTTACTGGTCATATACATTTATAAAACAGTGTAATAATTTGATTGTACTTGTGTCTTTCAGGTGGAGACCTTCACTATCACCTATCTCAGCACGGCGTCTTCAGCGAGAAGGATATGCGTTTTTATGCAGCTGAGATCATACTGGGCCTCGAACACATGCACAATCGATTTGTCGTCTACAGAGACCTCAAGGTAAGGTCATCGCTGTCTCAGTCGTTCTTTTTTCACAGAGAAAGGATCGTTCATACTGTCCTCTGTCACTGGAAAGCCTGTTGATCTGTGCTTGTGATTCCCTGTTGCCGCTGAAGAGGGAAAATGAAATGTTCCGTTCGAGTTTGTGTATTTTGTAACATAAGCTTGTATCTGTTCTGTGTCGTCTGAGGTTATTTTTTATTAAGTTTGGCTGAGCTGTCTCTCTTGGCAGCACTATTTATTGTTTTTAAACGGAAAAGTACGTCATATTACGGAGCGAGTCGAGGTTAACCTACAGTTCCACACGTAGAGTGTAGCCTGCCATTGCGATGGCCGCGAATATCATGTAATTTGTCAACCCTCCATGTGGAAGCAGCAGGAGTATAGTTATGCGATCATTGTGAAATATGCCGTTTTAAGTGAGATGTTTGCTGAGGAGATATAGGATCTTCCCTGGCAAGCTTCTGAAACGGGAGATTGCACATGCGAGCGGGTGCATTCTGTGAGCGAACAATCCTGTTGTTTTTCCACAGTATCACAGCTGTTTGTGTTGAAGAAAAACTCTGCTCTGAGCAGCGCTCCTGAGAACCATAATACACAACATGATTTTCAGTGTAGTGTCTCTCTTACAGGGAAAGTTCACCCAGAAATGAAATTCGTCAGTTTACTTGCCCTCATGTCGTTCTGAACTTGTATGCTGCAATTTTTACGTGGAACAGAGGAGATGCTTTTTGATGAGTCTTTTTATACATTGGTAGTTTAAAGCTCATAGGAAATCTCATTGGTCAAAATCCCAGGAAATATTTATGTATGTATGTGTTTGTTTGTTTATTGGGCCAAAATATTGCCATATCAGTCGATATCGATAATTATCACAAGAAATTTTAAATATTTCTTTCTTTCAAGTTTAAAGGCAGATTATTGCTCCTAAATGAAAGTTGTAGAAACCAGACCATTAATTGTGGTTTTAAACTGCTCTTTATGTTCAGAACATGACCATTCAGAAACACTTCATGTTTTTGAATTCTTTACACTTTTCCAGTCATTTTTCCTTAAAATAAATGTCTTTGTTTCTGCATGTTCTAATGAGTGACTATTGTTTCAAAACATGAGACGGGTTTGTGTTCCTGACTTTGATGACACGAATCTTCAGTACAGTTTGCAGTGCAGGCTGCAATATTAATAATACTAATTTTTTTGGTCTCATACACATTTGAGAGCAGCTAGTAGTACTTTGAATAAGGATGCAGATGTAAATTTATATTCATCATCAAAAACAGTAACATCTGTAAAAAATGTAACAACCTCATTTTTAAATGGTAAAGTGTAATTATTCTGTTTGAGTTGTATTAAAATTAACCATTGGTCTTCCATAGTAGCATACATTTAGATCATGATAACCACAGTTAAAACCACACATATGGTTACCCTAGTAAAAATGCAAATATATGGTTTCTAGGTATTTGTATGAAAAACGGTAGTCTAAATACATTTGGTATAAATGCACAAACGCTACAGCTTAATCACACAAATACAGTAATTATATTCAATTACTCCTTTAATACATGTCTACATGGTAAATGATGGTGATTTGTAGATTGAAAACCCTTCTGACTGTATCATTGCGCACAGTGTTTCCCGTTTGTCAGCACTATTTCATCTGGCTTCAAACTAGTTGAAATTACCGAGTCCTTTGTGTTCTTCACTGAATTTAAGCGCTTCACACTGGATCTCACATTGCTGTTTAGTGGTCGTGTGACGAGACTTATCAGCGAGTAAACGCATCTGCTCTAGTGAGCTCGCGCTGCGCTGCCGAGCAGATAAATGGTTCAAAGGAGTAGTGCTGTTTTGTTCCGCCTTTGGCTCATAAACATCATATCGAACATTTATCAAACTCTTGTTACCGGTTTATCGAGAAAAAATAAATTGTGATAATTATCGTTATTGTTTTGTTGCCAGCCCTATTTATTTATTTATTTTGAAATCTCTTAAGTCAGAATGTATATTAAAGATCAAATATGTTCTCATTGGCTGTTATTGTGTGACACTGTGTGATATAAATGCTTTTTTCACTGGACCGTTTTGGCTTTGCGCTTAGACAAAATGCTACACTAATGCGGTTTTTCTTAATTAAATGTACTCCGTTTAATCACAGTGGTGCTGTTTTTGTAGATGTTCACAAAAAGACAGTCTGTTCTTTATCAGGCTCTTATTTTTTTGGTCTGTTGGATCACTTTCTGTTCCCCACAGCCTGCAAATATCCTCTTAGATGAACACGGACACGTTCGCATCTCTGACCTGGGCCTGGCCTGTGATTTCTCCAAGAAGAAACCTCACGCCAGCGTGTAAGTTCCTCTTCATGAGTATTCAAAACTCATCTTTTATTAGTGTAAAATAAAAGTGCCTGTTGTTTGGGGAAGGTGTGGTTGCTTCTGTTCTCTGATTATGTTTCTTTGAGCATACACATGTTCTTTGTTGTCTCATACTCACGCATATTGCAGTTTTTTTATACCGCAGTCTAATCCGTTTTCTCTGTGCATGTATACAGATTTTTTCACTAACGAATTGCTTACAAGCAGACACGTTATACTTGTATGCAATGTTTGCGCTCACATATTTGCATGCAGTATGTTTTGGCTAGTTATTTCAGTGTCCTTTAATCTGAATTGTTTTGATGAATCTCTTTATTTTGCAATGAATTTGTTTGTTAGAAACATTTTACATTTGAAGGGGACAGTTAAGATTTTTATTTTGAAATGAATTATTGTACACTATGGTTCAGAAGTTCACAAAGGCTGCATTTATTTAACCAAAAATACAGTAATATTGTGAAATATTATTACAATTTAAATTAACTTATATTTTAATATATATTAAAAAATACTTTATTCCTGTGGTGACAAAGCTGAATTTTCAGTGTCCCGTGATCCTTTAGAAATCATTCTGATATGCTGATTTGATGCTCACAAAGCATTTATTATCAATGTTGAAAACCAGTTTTTGCTGCTTAAACTGATATATTTTTTTCCAGAGTTCTTTGAATAGAACATCGTTTGTTTAAAATTTAGCAATATTATAAATGGCTTTAATTTTTTTTAATGAATTTAATATGTCCCTGCTGAATAAAAAATATTAATTTCTTTTTTAAATTATATTTTAAATGGTGGTGTAATAAGCAGACAAACTGATGTTTTCAAAGCAAAGCTCTGTCTCTCATGCATTGAAAGTAAGTTGTACAAATAAAATTGTTGTGGATATGACGTCATAGCTGTGACAATTTTAACATATGACCCTCTCGTTTACATGTCAGCACCAATTCAATGCTCATTTCACATTCAAAGGGCCTGGACAGTTTTATTTATAAAAAGTTCTCTCTTAAATATGGACAGTACAATCTTAAAAGCACAGTAGCAAAAACATCCTGGTAAATTCAAAGGGTTAGAGAGAGGATGGAAAACCTTTTATGTGTAATGTAGCAGTTCTTTGACTGTTTGTGTTATGTATGAGAATGAGCTTTGTTGTGTTTACAGTCAGTGTGTGCTCAGCCTGGGGGGTATGTGTGTACGCTTTGAATTTAATGTGCATTAATTGCTGTATGTTTCTTTGAGCATACACATGTTCTTTGTTGTCTCATACTCACGCATATTGCAGTTTTTTTATACCGCAGTCTAATCCGTTTTCTCTGTGCATGTATACAGATTTTTTCACTAACGAATTGCTTACAAGCAGACACGTTATACTTGTATGCAATGTTTGCGCTCACATATTTGCATGCAGTATGTTTTGGCTAGTTATTTCAGTGTCCTTTAATCTGAATTGTTTTGATGAATCTCTTTATTTTGCAATGAATTTGTTTGTTAGAAACATTTTACATTTGAAGGGGACAGTTAAGATTTTTATTTTGAAATGAATTATTGTACACTATGGTTCAGAAGTTCACAAAGGCTGCATTTATTTAACCAAAAATACAGTAATATTGTGAAATATTATTACAATTTAAATTAACTTATATTTTAATATATATATTAAAAAATACTTTATTCCTGTGGTGACAAAGCTGAATTTTCAGTGTCCTGTGATCCTTTAGAAATCATTCTAATATGCTGATTTGATGCTCACAAAGCATTTATTATCAATGTTGAAAACCAGTTTTTGCTGCTTAAACTGATATATTTTTTTCCAGAGTTCTTTGAATAGAACATCGTTTGTTTAAAATTTAGCAATATTATAAATGGCTTTAATTTTTTTTTAATGAATTTAATATGTCCCTGCTGAATAAAAAATATTAATTTCTTTCAAAAAAAATAAATCTTACTGTCCCCAAACTTTTAAATGGTGGTGTAATAAGCAGACAAACTGATGTTTTCAAAGCAAAGCTCTGTCTCTCATGCATTGAATGTAAGTTGTACAAATAAAATTGTTGTGGATATGACGTCATAGCTGTGACAATTTTAACATATGACCCTCTCGTTTACATGTCAGCACCAATTCAATGCTCATTTCACATTCAAAGGGCCTGGACAGTTTTATTTATAAAAAGTTCTCTCTTAAATATGGACAGTACAATCTTAAAAGCACAGTAGCAAAAACATCCTGGTAAATTCAAAGGGTTAGAGAGAGGATGGAAAACCTTTTATGTGTAATGTAGCAGTTCTTTGACTGTTTGTGTTATGTATGAGAATGAGCTTTGTTGTGTATACAGTCAGTGTGTGCTCAGCCTGGGGGGTATGTGTGTACGCTTTGAATTTAATGTGCATTAATTGCTATGTTTGCAGAGGAACTCATGGCTACATGGCACCTGAGGTTCTGCAAAAAGGAACAGCGTACGACAGCAGCGCCGACTGGTTCTCTCTGGGCTGCATGCTGTTCAAACTCTTGCGAGGGTAAGACCGCCCTCTGCAGTGGCCTGCTCATGAATTCTTTATTTGTCTCTCTCTCTCTCTCTCTTTTAGTCTCTGTCTGTGTTTCTCACCTGTTTGATGTGGAGTGTAAAGTTTAAATGTCATGGGTTTGGAAGTAGGAGGTCAGGAGCAACCATCATAGAGAAGAAAGACACAGAGAGTGGGGGTGGAGACCGCTGAAAAGGTTGCTAGGTAGAGAGTGGGGGGTGTGCGGAAGATGTAATGGGGGGAGGAGTCTGGGGCATGTCTTTCCACTGAAGTGTGTCATACGCTCTTCAAAGCAGAATGGAAGCAGGTCAGAACAGGCCCAGAAACGCTATATATTTGTAAACTTTACAAAAAAAATTTTTTTTCCTTCTCTATATTCTCTAAATACATATATACATGTATATATTTATCATTAAATTATACAGTGCACAGCATAAATGAGTACACCCCGTCTGATTAAATATAAAATATGTATTTTCTTAAAGATCACTAATATAATTCATAGAAAGATGGCAAAATTGAAGGCATCTTCAGTTTCAGGTTTTTGTATTACATCACACAGTGGTGTGTGAATTCATGACAGCGTTGATAAAGTACAACTCCCTCACACCTTCAGCACTCATGCATCCCTATAGAAGAGCTTTACTACCACTGAATGCCACTGTGGGAACCAGGCACTTCTCTCTGTACTCCTCTTCTAGCAACACCAGAACATTTTGGATGCTGTTAGATCTGAAATGATTGAATTGGTCTCATGAGACCAGAGTATGGATTCCCAGAAGTCTATATTTTGTAAATATGGGCCTTGGAAAAAGCTAAATGAGTTTATTGTGCTTTGACTACAGTCGGTAGTTCTGGTGTGGATAAACAACCATGCATGTCACTTCTGCATGCTGCATCTTACTCTGTGAGATAAAGTGTCACTCTTTTCACAGCTTTTGCCGGCTATGAGACACTTTCACAGAGTTTCTCCTGCTGTTTTTCTAGCAAAAACTCACTCATCACTAATTGAAAGCTTAAAGTGAAGACTTGATTATTTCAGGGGCCTTTTCACATGTCCATTGTTTTTGAATTTCTGTGTTACTTTGGCTATATTTTCACACTTAAAACAAAACAAAACAAAGCATTCCTCTTGTACCATTGCCCTCTTTTATGCTAAGAATAAATCTCCTGACAGTTCTCTCTCAAGTGGTTTCATTGTTAGCATAGAAAAATTAATTTCTTTGTTTCTGCATGTTCTAATGAGTGATTATTGTTTCAAATCATGAGACGGGTTTGTGTTCCTGACTTTGATGACACGAATCTTCAGTACAGTTTGCAGTGCAGGCTGCAATATTAATAATACTAAATATTAATTTAAAAAAATTCGGTCTCTCATACACATTTGACAGCAGCTAGTAGTACCTTGAATAAGGATGCAGATGTAAATTTATATTCATCAAAAACGGAAACATCTGTAAAAAAAATTTAACAACTTAATTTTTATATGGTTAAGTGTAATTAATCTGTTTGAGTTGTATTAAAGGGGTCATATGATGCCGATAACCACAGTTAAAACCACACATATGGTTACCCTAGTAAAAATGTAAATATATGGTTTCTAGGTATTTGGTTTCATTAAGTCGGAGTATGATTCAGTGGACCATATAACTTAATTATCAAGAAATGACTTGCCTTTAACAGTTTTGGTTCAACATACTTACCTGTTGATCAATACTTACCTTAACCTTACACCAGATTTTTTTTTGCGAACCTGTAAACGCCCACATCACCTCTGTAAACAAAGCATGAAGATTCATCAACTTTCAGGAGGGTGTACTCATTTTTGCAACACAACATTTGATCACTTTGATAAGAAAATGGCATTTTCTTGAATAATTTTAACTTTCTTCTTTAGTAACTGATCAAGCAGACTTGCTGGAATATTATAGCTGTAAAACACCATAACATGTCTTCTAAGCAAAGAGTAATTGCTGAATTTGTTAAGTTTCAGAGGGGGTGTACTCATTTATGCTCTGCACTGTATATAAAGTAAATATATAATTTTAATGATAATTTTTTATAAATACATATAATTTTAATGATTATTTCTACAGTTCTATATGCAATGTATGTGTGGTTATTTATAAATTAATATAAATGTGCGAGTAAATATAAATACATTTTAATGATTATTTATAGTATCTTATAAATAAATAATGTTGTTATAACATATTCATATTAAATTAACAAAAACTATTTTAATAGTTAACATTAAAACTGGCAGTTAGCCTTTCAATGGATGCTGATCCATCTCAATTGTTGCTTTGCAACAAAACGATAAGACAGTTAGATGCTTATGTCTCACGATCAATGACTGAGATTGAAACATTTTTGAACTCTAATGGAAACCCCCCTCCTGACTACACGTCACAGCTAAATCACTACTTGTGTCCTCTGTATAACTTTCGCGAGGCTAAGCACTGTGTTCAGTTACATGAACTGTTTCTTCTGTTCTCGCAGGCACAGCCCATTCAGACAGCACAAGACCAAAGACAAACATGAGATTGATCGCATGACCCTTACCATGGTAAGAAACCAAAGAGGTTGTTTCTCTTTATGTATCTTCACACATAATCACATATATATATACATATATATATACATATATATATATATATATATATAAATGAGTGCTCTGATTTAACCCTCTGGTTTTGTGGCATTTTTGATTGTACAGATAAGAGCAATATGGCATTTGAATCTGTAAGGGGCTACTTTTCTATACACTTATAATAACAACAAAACGCTGTGCTTTTGTAAAATTAAGAAAACAAACAGGGTGCGCTTTCTGCCGTCTCGGTCTCTGTGAACTACTTTCTGAAACGTGTCACAAAAATGAACCAAAACTCAGTGAATACTTGACACACAGACACTTGGCCATAACCAGGGTTTGAAAATTAGTGAAGTCTGGGGTGGGGTTAAGAGTTGTACTTTAATAACCCCTACAAATACAACTCATTATATACACTAAACACTTTAAAAGAGACAGACATGTAGATGTTTGTGAAAGATGTTTTCTGTTTTGGAGGGATGAACATTGTTAAATTATATCATTTATTGCATCAAAATGTGTTAATACTTTACTATAGGTTAGGGGTGGATCATTTTATCAGTTGTTTATTATTTATGCAACAATACATATTTACTGATATAGTTTTCATTAATAACCATTGCTATATAAATGATAACTGTCTAGTGCTCTTATGAGTGTTTTTAGCATGACTTTGTGAAAATGTAACTACTATACACCTTATTCTTCAACACGGAAGTAAGCCTATGGGCAAGACTTCCGGTTCATTAGCCGCTTTAGGGAAATAACGAGAAGAATAACAACGTGCAGTGAACGGTAAAACTGTTTGCACCACAAACCAGTGTGTACATAATATAAGTATAATACATTAAAATAATATGGTTAGACACATGAATTTGCAATGTCAAGCAGCAAAACGAGCTGTTTTGTACAGCTAAAAATAGCTGGACATGGATGAGAACGGAAGCCAGACCCATAAAAATTACAAATGGCCGTACCCACTCTTACGGGACGAATAAGGTGGATACTGAATTAAATAGCATAGACTTCTTCATGGCTAGTGTTTGCATATTTCATTCTGTAACCTACTTGTTCTACAGATCTGTGTACTAGTGTTAAAATGCTACTGTTTTAAATCGCATTGATAACGTTTCTGACAGATAATATCATGATGATTTTTGCATTTGCCTTACCGAATGTGGTATCCTGTCAGCAATAACCTGTCTGTGGGCTTTTTTGATTACTGTCAGTTCCCGAGCCAGCAAACAGTGTTGCCAGATATTATGAAAATAAATAAAAACCTCAAAATTAAAAAAAAAAAAACCAAAATTTGTTCAAATCTTTTGCAAATAAGATCAGATAAAGATGTTGCTAACCCTAAACTGCAACTTCCCTCTTTATTAATTTTCTAAAGTGTCAAATTAAGTGGGAAAAGACAAATCCAAAGATGCTTATAATAGCTGGATCTCCGCCCGCACCCTCACTCACAACTCTCTCACACCTTGTTCACTCCGCCAGCATCATTTTCATACCACAGACACTAAACATTGTTGCAAACTGTCTAAACGTATACATGCAGACACTCACATGAGGAGGTTTAAACGGCAAATTACTCGTATATCGGTGACCTCATAGCTGGCTATGGTCTTGTCTACTTTTAAATGAAGTAATTTAAAAAACAAATGTTCTCTGGTAAAGTAATCCGTATGAAACAAACGCGAGGTCCAGTCTTTCCCGTCTGAGCTCATTATCTGTAATGTGATCATGCCCACGCGCAGCACGCGCCATTCAAACGGTAATCATCCACGTGAGATATGCGAACCTGTAAACGCCCACATCACCTCTGTAAACAAAGCATGAAGATTCATCAAGTTCATCTAGGATACTTTTAGTTTCTGGAAGAAGACTCGCTGAGAGGAATAAGCCAGAATTTACCTCAGAAGGCGGCGGCGATGCGACACGACGTGTGGCTTGAGCAGTGGAGGAGATCATTTCTGATGAGTAAGTCATGTTTTATTACTTGCATTAGTTGTTATTGTGTTATTGAGACATAACCTGTACAGATTTTGCTTTACCCAAACTGTAATTACTGACTAAATGTATGAAATCAAGTGAAACATTTTTAAATGTTTCATTTCATTGCATCTAAAATTATTACGGTCCAGGATGTTTTTTTTTTTAATGTTCTATAAAATATAAAACAATATGATATAAAAGTAATATGAGTGTTTACACTGTAATACTATGAATGTTAGGGTACTTTCACACTAGCACGTTTGGTGCACACCCGGGTTCAATTGGCGTCAGAGTTCGGTACGTTTGGCTAGTGTGAAAGCTGTCATGTGAACGTGGGTGCGCACCGACCGAACCCGAGACTACCTGAAGGAGGTGGTCTGAGTTCGATTGCACTCGAACCATGGCGCGGTTCGCGTGAATATGAAAGCAACACGGACTCTGGTGCGCACTTGTTCAGGAAATAAAGTAACCTGCGCATACGTTTTAGCACATTACAATGTATTTTCTTCAATAAAACATATAAGTGAGGATAGTGTTGCTGATTTACTTTGGATTCGAGCGAGACTGAGCCTGTTCGCGTGTAGCAACTGCAATCAGAGCGGCAAATGAATGGTAATCCACTATCTCCTCAAAATAGCCGTCTACATGCGATGCACATACAGTAAACCCATATGCCGTTTACTCTGCTGCGCATAATAGCTCCAAATTAATTCAAAAACACAATATATTGACCTAAGTTCTGTTTTCTGTCATATGTTGTGCATGTTTGTGATGACGTAAGGTAAACGCAAACACACATAATAAAACCGTATCAAGAGTGTGAAACCAGACAAACGCTACGGGGGGTGCCGGGAACAATCGCACTCTGGTTCAAACCACATCAAACGAGCCCAGTGTGAAAGCCACCTTAGAGTCTAAGAATGTTTAGACCAATCTTTACTTTGAAATACTCTGTTTGCAAATGTATGTCGATGTTTATAACGTGCTTAATAATAATTTAGTTTCTCAGACATAAAATGTCTTTGTATTTTATAATGCATACAAAATGTGCTTGTGTTTATGACTACAAAATAATGTTTTTTAGGACTTATGAGTGGGCAATATTAGTGATTGCTAATGTAATAATATAGTTGCTCCTGATATCAACAAGCTAATATATGTTTTGTTTTGTTTTGTGAACAGATAACTTGAAGACTTCACTTCAAAGTGTTTTCCTCTGAGAGTGCTGTATCAACATCAGAATCTGTTCAACTGCACTGGGCTGATATTCTTTACAAATATGGTAAATAAGCTCCATGACTACTGATGATGGGGCTGGGTTTTTTTTCTTAAATCCGTGGAAAGAAGCAGTAAACACCTTGGAAATACCAGTTATGGTTTACATGTTTCAACAGTGGAACAAGATCTGTTTTCAAGAAAAGCACAAAGGTGTGTGACTGTTCAAGTCTCTGTGTTTAGATCAGTGTGCTCAATAATGTGTCTTTGACCTTCACTGTGTATATTTTGATTATATTATGTTGTAAATAAAATACAAATAATCAAAACACCCATTATTTTAGTCTCCTCACATTCATTCTTACCTGCCTCACAGTCACACTGATGGCCCATTAGGGGAGGGGCCTTTTTCTCTCAGGTGTGAATCACTACATATTCATGGCCATTGTCACTCCCTCACATACGGCCTTTCTGACACAAAACATGTCTTACAAAAATTAAATCAATATATTGTTTTCTGTGAATGAGTGGGCAGGATGATTTTCACATTATTTTATAGCAATAACTCCAGTCTACCACATCCAGTTCTCAAAAGTCTTGTGGACAAATGTTCTGTATGTGTTTTATGGCCTTATTTCAGTATTTAGCCGTTTTTATTTTTCCACTAACACATAAACGTTGTTTTCTCAAAAACACAAACATGTGCATTTCATATTGCTTACATATTATTGCAGAACAGTTTGTGCTGAATACAGTGTAATCGGACTTTAGCCATTAATATGTTTTTAAGATACTGAAAAAAAGCACAAATGTCAGGACATGTCAAAACCTCTCCAGGGCCCCAAAACTCCCTCAGACCCTAGAGGGTTAAGTTAGATTGATGATGGATAAAATGGGAAGAAAATTCCCATCGAATAAATTAGGCCAGCACCTACCAAGAACATCTTAGCAACCACCCAGTTCTTAGTTATAGCTGTAAAGACTTCAGTTGAATCTTCTGTCAGTTCAAACTAGAAAGAGCTCCCTTATGCTGATTGACTGATATTGCTGTGAAACAGGAGTTGGGTAAACGAGCCACAGCTTTCCATGGAAGTGAAGAGGGAACATTTCATCACAGGAGCACCTGTGCCTTCATACCCACTATGTTTAACAAGGGAATGCTAATGGAGAGGAATTTGCATCCACGCTTTGCATTTACTGTCGTCCTCTCACCATCACAGTAATTTAGTCCTCATCGAGCTGCCACGCTCTTGACTGTTGTACAGTCACTAGAAAGGAAGTCACTTGTTTTTAATGCTGATTTTGTCATTTTCCTTCAAAATGAAGACACAAGTGAGCTGTCTACTTAAAGGGGTCATATGATGCAATTTTAAAGATCATTATTTTGTGTATTTGGTGTAACAGAATATGTTGACATGCTTTAATGTTCAAAAAACACATTATTTTTCAAATACTGTACATTATTGTAGGTCCTCTATGCCCCACCTCTCTCAAACACGTCGTTTTCAACAAAGCAAATACTTAAACTGATAACAAAACATACTTACAGTCGCTGATTCAGAAGCGCCAGATTGTCATAACAAAGTTGGAATTGACCCTTTTTTCTTTTTTTTTCTTTTTTTTAGAAATAGCCTTTGTATAACTAAAATAACTTTTATAAAGAATATCTCTTTGGATTTGAGACTTTAGTCTTTGCAACTTTACAGATCTTCTTTCTGCACCAAGAGCTTGTAACACTCCAAAGAGAAAGGAAAACTTGAAATCGCATCATATGACCCCTTAAAGCATCCGTGATCCCGAAGGCAAAATTATGCTACTTTCGGAGACATCTTGTTTTGAAAGTAGGCCCAAAATACATTGTGCAACTTAAAGGTCCACTGAAATGCTTAGAAACACGCAGCGTTAAGGCTTGTTCACACCGGGACGAATATCGTGTGCGATGATCGCCGACGTTTAACGCCTCGTGACTAAACAAAGGGAGCCAATGTGAGTGTGCACACCTATGCTCAAAACGCGAGGCGTAAAAGCATAATATTTTTTTTTAAACGCCTCTGGCTCATTTTTTTGGTTTGACGCACCGCGTTAAAAACTGGCCGACCAATGAGATTGGCGCTTTTGTTCACGTGCCTGGAGCTGCTGAAGTTACAGGAAAACACGACTTGGTGGCACTCAAGCACAAAATGGTCTTGCCAAGCACACATTGATACCTAACGACGAAGAGGAAGTAAGTAGACCAAGAAGATGCATCGAGACAAGATGAATGTAGAGCTGCTGGTCTCATTGGTGTCTGAACACAAAGGGCTTTATAACAAACGCAACAGCAACTACAAAAATCTCGATAAGAGGGAGTTGTTATGGAGAGGAATTGCAGATCAAATCAGATTTGATGTGTACCGGGGTATTTCTGTTTTTCATTAAGCGCCATCTAATGTCAGGGAGTGAATTTGCACGTTCACTCGGCTCATCACCAGCGAAAATCGCTTGGGTATGAACACACAAGACGCGTCAGAAAAACGTCAGCAATAAGCGCTGTCGCCATTCACTGTACAGAAAATACTAATTCTGTGGACAAGTGACAGATTTCAGCCACGGCTTCAGCATCTATTTTATAGTTTAGGGGGGTGGGCGCTTCGGATTCTAGAGAGCATTTGATTGGACAAAGTTTGATGAGAAGCTGAAGTACGATGCGACGTCAAAAAAATAGTTGAGCCGTTTTGGCGGAAGTGACGAACTGCAAGCTTTGAATGCTTATATCTTCTAAATGCGAATTTTGTCACTGTTTTGGAGCACACTGCCTTATAGATAATCTTAAGACTAACATATTGATACTAACACCCAAAAAACTTTCATTTTGATTTCATGGGGACTTTAACGGATGAACTCAATGCAAATGTCAATTATAAATGTATTTTTTAAATTCAAGTAGTAAGAGTATCAAATGGCTTGTTTAGAGACAGACTTTATATTGCTGCCTGTGAGGAACGAATCAAATCAGTCATTAGGACTTAGAGCTTAGGACTTGAAAAAAATCTTTTCAGAAATCAGCAGAAAAAGCTCTTCTGTGTCTAAGCAGCTGTTCTCCTGCAGAGAAGTTTAACAGTTTTCCTTTGACAAGCAAGATGATCGTGTTTTATTTGGAAACTGGAACACATAGATTTTGGGCCAAGACTGACAGTGCTGTCACAATGTTCAGTGGTCTTTATAATGTCCAGCAGTAAATCGTTTAGTTTTTTTGTTTCCTCTGGTGAAATAAAAGCTATTCCAGTGGACACAGAGCAGTCCTGACACAGTAATTTAGCTATTAAGGTTTGTTTTAGGATGCTGACCTCACTGGGAAAGTTATCTCCAGATTTCATTAGTCAAGGATTTAAAAGCTGTCTTGTAAAATAAGCTGTTTTATTGTCTGATCAGATTTAGTTAAGATTGGACTGTAAAACTCAATCATGACTCCACAGAGGTTCGTTGGCGGACGCACACTACCATTCAAAGGTTTAAAGTTGCTAAGATTTTTGAAAGAAGTCTCTTCTGCTCACCAAGGCTGCATTTATTTGATAAAAATACAGTAAGAACACGTATATTGTGAAATATTATTAAAATTTTAAATGACTTTTCTACTTTAATATATTTTAAAATAATTTATTTTTGTGATGATAAAGCTGATTTTTCAGCAGAACTACTCCAGCCTTCAGTTCCACATGATCCTTCAGAAATCATTCTAATATACTGATTTGCTGCTCTAGTAACTTTTCTTATTATCAATGTCAAAAATAGTTTGGCATAGCATTTCTTGTAGCATTTATTTCAAAGAGAAATTTTGTGTAACATTTTAAATGTATTTTCTGTCTTTTTTGGTCAGTTGTATGTGTCCTTCCTGCCTATAAGTCTAAATTTCTTTAAAAAATAAAATAATAAATCTTACTGACCCCAAACTTTTAAACAGTACTGTATATAGTGGCACTTTTGAAACAGGTAGGGGGAAAACTCCCATAGACTTTGCATTAAATGAGGAACCCAAGACCAGAATATTGTTGAGACTTGAAGCTGGGCTCTTTTGACTCAAACACACTAGCAAGTACATAGCAACAAGCTACTACTCAGAACACCATAGCATCTATAATGCAATGCTCTGTTATTTAGTTCAGTGTTACAGTGACTGTACCTGATAGCCTGAATTGAGTGAAGTTTGTTTGTCTGCATTTACTGTGACTGGTGAATGTTGACCTTGATTTCAATGTGCAGTTGGCACTGCCTGTTATGTAAGAGAATTGTTTTGGTTGTCCTCGCATTCATTTGTATGATTGTGAGGATATTTAAATACTGTTAAGCACTCTGTACTGTTAATGCTCTGTTGATCTAGACGGCTACTGGAAAGTTTGCTGTTCCTACGTATTTGCATTTTACTAATGAATGTTTAGTGTAACTGATTAGGAAAGCTAATGAAACAAAAGTAAACATCTGGTGAAAGTCAAACACCAGCCAACACGGCATAAAGTCTTGTTTAACAAGATATCAATCCAACTCATGAGCTTCTTCCTGTTCTTTCTCTTTCATCAGAATGTGGAGTTGCCTGACTCCTTCTCACCTGAGCTCAAGTCCCTCTTGGAAGGACTCTTACAGCGAGACGTCGCCAAAAGATTGGGGTGTCTGGGACGGGGGTAATTCAGATGGCCTCCATCTTGAAGATTAGACATCTAGATATCTGTAATACTTAGACATTTTATCGGATGTGTATTTGGTTTGTAGTAAATAATATAAATGAAAAAAAAAAACAGTTTGATGTCCAAATGAAGCGATTGTCTGAAAGCATTTAGACTTATAAAAGACAGAAGGGCATGCTGGGAATTATTTGTAGCTCGTTCTGAATTGCTGACACCTGCTGGTCAGAAGTGGTGATGGTTGATAGACATCCTATTTTACCTGCATACATACAGTATACTCATGCAAAGCAATATATAGCTATATCTATATAGCAAATCTCAACTGATTTTTATTTTGTTGCAAAATATAACTATATTAACGCCCAGCTCTTTAACTAAAGTTTTATTTATATGTCCAGATTTATCGGCATACATACAATATACTCATTTAAAGTGAAATATACTATCTAGCAAATCTCAACTGTGTGATTGTTTATATTGTTGCAGCACGTAAACTATATTAATTCCCTGTTCTAATCTGCTAAATGCAACTATAAGACAACATTAACGTCATGATTTTCTGTAAAGCTGCTGTGGAACAATGTGTAGAGTGAAAATTACTTTACAAATGTATTTGACTTCAGTGTGATCTCATGTACTCAATGTAGGGCGTCAGAAGTAAAGGAGCATTTGTTCTTCAAGGGAATCGATTGGCAGCAGGTCTATCTTCAGAAGGTGAGACCTTCAACATTGTTTTTGGTATCAGCCCTAATAAGGAGCTCTGTTGAAGTCCTCATATCGTACATTCTGATTAAATAAGGTTTTGTGTAATTGCAATTTATAACTGATCTGATTTAGAGTTCAGATGATTGACTAGTCATCCAAAAATCAATTGGCAAGCCTCAGATTTTTTTCTTTTTCATTTTTAGTGGTGCTGCTTTAAAAGGAATGCATTTAGATGAACGTTATCGCAGAGTGTTTTAGAGTGCTGACAGTGGCTGTTAGCATACTAAAATCGGAACCGCCATCAAAGCCAAGCCTTCAATGATACATTTTCATAAGTCAATTACTGTGTGACCTCATATCACTTTCTGTGAGCAATGTTCCTGTTAGTGTGCACAATCTTTTGATCTCGGTGTTATGAGGACTGTCATAGTTTTCTGAAATAAAATGTCATAAACACTGAGCCTATGGAGTGCAACAGTCAAGTTTCCGCAAGTAAAAGCTCCATTCATTTTATCCATGGAGGAATTGATTTTTAATGAAAATTATAAACTTATAAAGACACGGTTTAAAGTCCTTGGGAAGAGTGAATGAAACATTGCTGAAAAAGTGGTCAGGCACTGTTACACTCTGTTGAATGGCTGTTTTAAACATCGATATATGACCAAAAAGCACATCTGATTGGTTCCTGATGTACATGAGCTTTAGTTGTGCAAATATTTAAAACTAAAAATTCTAAAAATATTTAAATCTGAAAATATTGTGCTTTGCACATCCCTCCCATAATTGTTTCTCTAAGGATTTGTGTGATACTTTCTGCATCTTCTGTTTGGTTGCAGTACCCCCCACCTCTCATTCCCCCCAGAGGAGAAGTCAACGCTGCGGACGCCTTTGACATCGGCTCCTTCGATGAGGAGGACACCAAGGGAATTAAGGTAAAACCAGTAACTTTAGTAACTTTTCACTTATTCCACTTGGTGCTCAAGGCTGATGTCTTTGCTTCAGCTAAGTGACCATCAAAGCAGACTACTTGGTAGTTTTTCAAGTGGAGCCAAGATTGTGTCCAGCACTGAGAGAACCGTATAAAATCTAAGAGCACTTGAGCTTGTATTTCATGCTTTGAAATCTGGAGGAATTTTTCCACTATGCTGTGAGCATTTTAAATGACTCCCTTGTAGCCAGAATTTCACTTCAAGCACAAAGTCTGGTCTACGTTGCAACTTATTCTCTCCAAGACTGCCTATTTAGACATGAAGAGATTGTCTGAATTGAAAGTAATTGTCATCTTTGTGTCTCTCTCTCAGCTGCTTGACAGTGATCAGGAGCTCTATAAGAACTTTCCGCTGGTGATCTCCGAGCGCTGGCAGCAGGAGGTGGCCGAGACGGTGTACGATGCCGTCAACAGCGACACAGATAAGAATGAGGCGCGCAAGCGGGCTAAAAACAAGCAGCAGGGACATGAAGAGGGTGAGACACAGCACCTTAGTTTTATTGTTGCATTTATTTATTTTCTGCACATTTCCCCCTCAAATTCTCATTCATGTATTATGGCTTATTATTCAAAAATTATTTTAGATTTCATGTATTTATGTAATATTTATGTTTTTAAAATAATATATACTGTCATTCAAAAGTTTAGGGTAAATATGATTTAATGTTTTTTGAAGTCTCTTATGCTCATCAAGACTGCATTTATTGGATCAAAAATAGTAAAAAAAATAATAATAATAATATTGTGAAATATTATTACATTTTAAAATAGCTGTTTTCTATTTTAATATATTTTAAAGCATAAATTCTTCCTGTGATAGCATCATTGATCAATTTAGAATTAATTTAAAAGTATTTATTTAAACAAATACTTTCTTACCCCAAACTTTAAATGGTAGTGTAAATGTAAAAAATTTTTTTTTACGTTTGTTTTATAATTTTGTATATTTTATCATTTTATATCTATAGCTAATTATTTGGTTTTGAATCTTGAAATATAGCCTTCATATTGCTTTGTGAAATTTGTGCACTTAGAAACTAACATATATGTATTGCAGAGCTTCCTGTGCAGTCAATAGATATTTAGAAGTTTATATTTCTTGGAGAAATCTTTTCATGTACACTACGTTTTTTTACTAGTGAGAGGTGTCATGGCAATGTACACAGAACAGCTGGTTGCAAAATGCTGTTTGTAAACATCCTGTTTGCTCTTATTCAGCAGACTCTCATTTTCTGACTTCTGAGAACTGTAGCGGGTTGCTTGGGAGTGTCCTGTATTTTGGACTTCCAGAGGGTCATGAACCTAATGAACGGCCGCTCCAGGCATCACATTGTCTGCGGCACTCGGTCATTTACCCAGGTTTTAAGCCGGTCCAAAAGATAATGTTTTCTGGTGGAAACTCCAGTTTGCGTTAAATCATAAGCCGTCTACAGAATTGACAAGCACTAATTTCACACAGTGGTGTCAAGAGAAGAAAATGGCCTCTGCTACGGTAGTGCTACATTCTCCAGCATGAATTAAAGGCCCAGACTGACGTCAGCTAATCAACTTTCACGGGTCCAGCATCAGTTCCGTCAGCAACCTTGGGAAGAGGCTTGAACTCTACGTACTTGTCATGCAGTGATGGTGCCACATGCTTCCCTCAAGGGAAAGACATGGAACCCATCACATGACTGACTGTGTGATGGTCAGAAATAGATCTGAAAGAGCCCATGTAATTTATCAAAAATTTATTTACCATGTAAAAACACTGAGTTAATCGTGTGCGTCACGACCCCAAGACACAAGCACGGGAGTCGTGAGCAGGAATTCGAGTGGGTTAAACCTCAGTGGGAGTTGAAAGGAATAGATGACCCAAAAATTGCCATTTATTCACTCTCATGTCTTTCCAAATGTGACTATCTTCACAAAAAAATATAATAAATATGAATGATTATATAATATACCCAAATTTAGGTAAATGCAATTTTTCCAACATGATGTTGAGTATCCAACATTTGAGCATTATGTGATTGCGACTCTCTGTGTTGGGTTTGTGCAGACTATGCGCTGGGGAAGGACTGTATCATGCACGGCTACATGCTAAAGCTAGGAAACCCCTTCCTGACACAGTGGCAGCGGCGGTATTTCTACCTGTTCCCCAACCGTGTGGAGTGGAGAGGCGAAGGAGAGTCTCGGGTAAGTGTTTTTGTGTGTTTTGTTTGCTGTTAGCATTCGTATAAAGGGTTAAAAGACCATTTTTTGAGAGAACATGCCTGTGTGTCCCTACGCTGTAGGAACATTGGACTAAAACATTAAAAAAACATAAATTCAAGGTGAGTCTGGTACATTTTATCTGATTCCCCCTCTGCTTTAAGTTTCATTGTCCATTGCAGAACAGGAATTGTCAAGATTTTGATAAATATTGTAAGGAGAAGGAGAGGAAGGAACGCATCCCTTTAGAAATTAGCATACGCCCTAAGTCTTAATCCATCCTGCTCCGAAATTCCCATAGTGACGCAGGGTCACCTGCAGCCTGAACCACTGAGACACCCACCTCTCCTTATAATATACATTGCTTCTTTCCACCGCTAAACCAAACCTCAGTCTTTTCCAATCCGGAGGAAGCGATTGCATTTGCGCTCAGGTCTTTCTAATGCAGAAGTAGGTCACTGCAAGTTCCCTGGGGCCAGAGTGTTTCTGCCCTGATCTGTAACTAAGATAAAGAAGTGCAGATTTCACCAGTTTCCTGCATTTTTAACTCCCAGAGTTCCTGAATCTTCGATCTGAAGGGTAAATGCTCTTCCTGTGGAACATGTTGAAGAGGAGATGCATGGAAACGGACAGAGAGGGAGGCCACTTGCAAATCAGATTGCAAGCAGTGATGCTTAAACTTCACTACATTGCAGTTGTTCTGTGTTCTCAATTTTGGAGAGCCAGTCTGGCATTAATTCTTTCATTCATTCATTATTTATTTGATTTTACAGTTCTATATGTCTAAGTTGTCGCACAGAAGCTCACTTTAAATCAAGGTCTTTAGAAACCAGTCTGAATGTGGTTCGTGTCATTTAGAGGAAAAATGTTTGTACAGAAGTGAAACGACTTCCATTATCCTTCAGTTTGATGGGAATCAGGTATCCGCGATCAGACTGTTACATGAGATGCTACGTCTGCAGCTCGTTGCACCACCACTGACTCACTGAGTACAAGAACAGCTTGTCATCCGTGTCTTTGCTCCCTCGTAGCCCCAGACAACCTCTAGAATTTCTACCTCAGTGTAAGTGACACCATTAGATGTGTATATCTCAAGCACTGGGTAAAATCCCACCCGTCCAGAGCTAGCAGGTTGCATAGCGTATTCCTCACGAACAAGATAGTCTGTGAGAAGACTCTTACAGGGATGCACTAATTAGTCTTTCCTCCCCCCAGCAAAACCTGCTGACCATGGAGCAGATCGTGACTGTGGAGGAGACGCAGATCAAGGACAAAAAGTGCATCCTGCTGAGGATCAAAGGAGGGAAACAGTTTGTCCTGCAGTGCGAGGTAGGGCACCTTCATGCTGTTCTCACCATCTTGTTGTGGGTTTCTCTCTTCCCCTTTTGCTCTTGTATTATCTTGCTTCACTTTTAGTGTTCCCAATCCTCTTTTTCAAACTCTACTGAATTGTCTTATTAAAAATGAATAAATAACTAAATGTAAAAATAAATCAGAAAGTCAAATTTAACAAAATAAATCACATTTAGATTTTAAATAATGTCACATTAAATGTAATAATGAATAATAATACACATAATAAATATTACATAGTGTATGTTACTATTATTTTGTCAACACTGTGGAAAAAACACTTTGGTTTCAATCACAAAAACAAGGCAGAAAAAGTGAAGCACTGCCTTTATGGGCTGCTTATGATAATATTTAATTAATTGAGATTAAATAATATAATTAATAATAGTAATATTCAATTAATAATAAATGTTACCTAGTGTATGTTACTGTTATTTTACGGCCTTGTTTTTCTCAAAGAAGAAAAGAAAACTTTGGTTTCAATCACAAAAATAAGGCAGTAATAAATAAAAATAATTACCACAATATATACCTTTGGTGATACTGCCCAAACTTTGTTTCTCTATTCCGCTTTTGCTCTTGTTACTTTTTACTTTTTCAGAAAAAGTAAAGCACTGCATCCTTGGCCTCTTATATGATTATATTAAACATTTAATTGACTAGATAATTCAAGAAAAGATGGATTGTGCAGAAAAAGTAATGAGGGCTTCTGTATATGCTGCTATGAACTTCTGTTCTAGGAAACGTTCTTTATCTTTTTGAGCCTGTGTTCTGTGGGAAATATTTTTTCCCATCTGTGCAGGAGCAGCATCAGAAGTGCGTGTCCATGCATTTGCAGACCTTAGTGAACATTGATCCGAAATTAAACCTCATGAGGGCCTGATTTGATGCACTTTTTATGGACAGCTCATGCCATACAGATATCTCTCACATTAAAGAATGTTCACTTTCAGAATAAAAATTTCCTGATAATTTACTAGTCCCCATGTCATCCAAGATGTTCATGTCTTTCTGTCTTCAGTCACAAAGAAAGTAAGGTTTTTGAGGAAAAGATTCCAGGATTTTTCTCCATATAATGGTCTTAAATGGTAGCCAACGGGTTGAAGGTCCAAACTGCAGCTTCAAAGGGCTCTATACGATCCCAGCTGAGGAATAAGTGTCTTATCTAGCGAAACGATTGGTCATTTTCTAAAAAAATAAATAAAAAGTCCGCAAATTCATGCATTATGCAATCACGTTGGAAAGGTCACGTACGGTTAGCATCTGTGTACTCTGGTTCAATAAGGTGGGGTGGGGCGAAAAACTCTCAAATTTGGGGTGGGGAGAAAAATCTAATTTTCTCCAACTTCAAAATTGTCCAACATCGTTTTTACCTTTTTTTGTAAAGGGCATTTGACTTTCTTTGCTTGTTCTCTTTGTAAACTCTGGGTCAGTACTTCCGCCTACGTCATGCATGACCTTTCCAACGTGATTACTTAATGCGTGAAGTCAAGCTATATTTCTTTAGAAAATGACAGATTGTTTCGCTAGATAAGACCCTTATTCCTCGGCTGGGATCGTGTAGAGCGCTATGAAGCTGCACTGAAACTGCAATTTGGATATTCAGCCCGTTGGCCACCATTGAAGTCCATTATACGGAGAAAAATCCTGGAATGTTTTGCTCAAAAGCCTTAATTCTTTGTGACTGAAGAAAGATATGAACATCTTGGATGACGGGGGTGAGGAAATTATCAGGAAAGTTTTATTCTGGATTGAACTAATCCTTTAAATGCACAAGCCTCCCAACTCGATTGATTCCAATCCAGTTTGACATCCAGGCACAAAAGCATACCAAAATACTGGTGCAAAATACATTGCGCAATTTTTGTTCAAATAATTTTTTTAAATACTTGATAAAGTATACTGAATTAAACATAGTTTCATTTAAAATTAACATCTCCCTTTACTGGCTTTCAGAATGCAGTCTGGTATTTCCTTATTCACAAAAGAACATTAAAAATCCTTTGCATCCAGACTGCCTAAAAACGCTGTCTAGGTAGCTCTCTAGGGTTTTATCTATTTAAAAAGTTCTTGATATGTTAAAAAAATCATAAAGCAGCTGAGAATGAATTGCTAATGTAATTTTTTTTTCTCACAGAGCGACCCAGAGTTCGTACAGTGGAAGAAGGAGCTCACCGAAGCATTCACCGAGGCCCAGAAGCTGCTGCGTCGTGCCCCCAAAGTCATTGGCAAGGGGCGAACCAATGTGGTGGAACTGTCCAAACCTCCGCTCACGCACCGCAACAGCAACGGCCTGTGAGCCGCCCCTTCCTGCGACCCTTGTCCACCACTCCTCTCCATCCTCTTCATCGACACACACATGCACACGCTCTCACACTCTCTCTCTCCCAGCAAAACGCTTGTCCAGCAACATTAGGCTTCCCAGCTGGCACAGTGAGCCGCCACATGGTCCGTCTTGGAAGGTTCTGCTGGACTGTGCCCTGCTGTTCCTCAACTGTTCATCAATCAAATGCACACACATACACACAGTTCCTTGCAACTTGACACGCTGGGGTGGGCGTCACTCCAGGATAATGTTAAAGAACAATCAGTGATGCCAGTGCTGAATCTGGGACCCTGTTTTGACCAGTGGTGCAGGCTGGGATACTGCACCTTTTTTGTGAGCATGTCGTTGCTTCTGTGATTCCCACATTCTCCTTGCACACACCGGCATGCTCGTATTTAGGCAAAAAAAGGCCTCTGCTATAAGGGTCCCAAACAATGTCCACTTGGAGCTTCTTTACAAGTGAAAGTGTTCTAGCACACTTTCACTTGTAAAGTGTGCTAGAACCGGACAGTATCCGTACCTCTGCTAGAGGGAAACCAGAGCCATGCGGCCTTAGAGATCTAATCAGATGGAAACAATCTCAAAAGACGATGGCTTGAACAATATCACTCCCGTTGTCTTTCATGTCCTTTGTGGGAACACCAAGGCCACTTCACTGATTGTGCCATTCTTGATGTGTATGCTTTGCACCACTTTCTGTCAACATCGGGGGTGCATGGCATGCATGCCATTTCATGCTAAATGGACTCAGATTTGTGGACTGTTGTGGCACCCAACCCTTGTCCTGTACTTGAGAAGTACAAAAGTCTTCGACACTTCCTTGATACTCGCTGACGGATTGAATGAACTGCAACGGCGAGTGTTGCGTGCATCCAAGTTCCAAGAGCTCTCAGAGGACGTACAGTGAAATACGGAAGTGTTTTTCATTTCTTTCTTTTTTTGCTTAGCCCTTGTAAACCAAATTTGGTTGGGTTCTTCATAATGCATTAAATGTGTGTACTAGTGCGTGTACACGATGCAAAAAGTAGGTGTTGTTGCTTTAAAGGAAATGCCCCAATATTGTCACCAGGAAGATTTGTTTTCTTTCGCCTTGAATGTATTTTTGTTTCTCTTTTTGTCTATTGTTTTTTTGTTGTTGTTAATTTGTTCGTGGGTGGATTGTTTTACGCTGCTTAACACAATGGGAAGGAACGTGGCAGGACCTTTCCTAAGACACGAACCCAACCTCTCCCCCTGAACCCACAGAAGTGCAAAAAGTGCCAATGAAATAAACGTTCGACTTGAGACACCTGAGAATTCCTTGAGTCCAGGCCGCGTCACCTGCATCTCCCTGTGAACAGACCCCGAGAACAGTGTTGGAAACTGAACGCACAGAATAAAAACTGAACTGCAGACTTCCAGTCGTGTACAAGGATGCCAATGGACAGTTGATGATGCATGGTTAGAGGGACCACTTGGGATAAAAAAACAGCAGCAGCATCCCTGGAGTCTTTTATCAGGCTGTATATATGAATCCTTTCTCTGTGCATCTACAGTATAATCTTATTGACAATGTTTGCATATATGGCGTATCTCTGTCTCTGCCTGTCTGTGTTTGTCCCTATGTCTCAGCTTGGGGGCGGGTGGGGTGGGCAGGGTTCACATCTGTCAATCAATCGGCAGCCGTGTGCAAACCTCAGGCTGAGAAAACTGTGCGTACGCCTCTTTTAGGACCATCGGTGTGAAAGAGCGAAGAGTTGGATGGCTTATCTCATAATGAGGTGCGAGGAGGTCTTTTGTCTGTCTCTTGTCTGTTTCGTTATGCCGGCGCTTCTGAAGGTGAGACGCGCAACGCAGCTTCGCCATTATCCATTCACGGGCATACAGACTGTTATTCAGTTCGAAGGTAGGACGCTCGCACTCACAGGTGTTTGGAAAGGTGGGCTGCTTGGATCGCGGAAGGAGAGACAACTTAAAACCATTTGTTGTAAGGCTTGATTTGAATATAGTTTAAATTTTTATATTGTTTTGAATGTGATGCAAATGCAGATTTCTATAGATGACACATCTTTTTGGAGTATGTTATGTGCATTTATTTTGGTCTTTTTTTTATGGAAAAACAAGCACAGCTTAACAGGCATGAGGTGATTTTAAAGAAGTGTTTTCATGTATATTCAGGTTCTATTTTTTTTCCATGCAGTAATTTTCTTTTTCTATGACTCCCGTCTGTGCATTCCGAGTGATTTGCATGCGGTGCTCTGCAGAAATCGCAGGGTTTTGGGAGTCGGATCAGTTTTTGTAGTCTTTAAGTGTCGGGGAGGTGCCATCCTGAGGATGTTTTAGTGCCCTTCAAGAGTTTTATTTTGAAACCAAAATGGCTTGTTTTGAAATATATATCACTGCACTTTTTCCACCACGCTTCACAAGCTGACGAAATAAAATGTGCCAAACGACTGTAGGAGAATGTCCTTGAACCAATAAAAAGCTCACGCAATGCTCGCCGGCTATTTTCGAGACAAAAAATTGGTACGTTTTAATGGGCGAGCAGCAGTGAGTTTGAGAAAGAGTACAAAAATGTGATGAAATTCATGTGACGTGGAACAAGTGGGCCGTGGGGCAACGATCCTACGTCAATTGACGATACGCCTCAAAGCTACTGACCGGCGACGACCGGTACCTTGTTTTGAAACTGCTAGCCCGTTTCTCAAAAAGGGTGGCACCTCCGCCAGTCCTAAATATCCATGTTTTATTCAGGGGTTTTTTTGTTTTATTTTAACGGTAGCTTTTCAGTCACTTCGTCAGTGTTTGCTTCATTCAATTGCTTGTGTGTCTGTTCTGTAGCGGTGAATTTTGTGTGTGGGTGAACGCAGGTTTCAAAATGGAAGAGGACGATAAATAGGAAAAAAAAAAAAGAAAAACAAACTAACAAAAATCTAAGTATATATGTGTATAAGAAATAAAAACAAATGAGCTTAGGTTTATTTAAAAGACTTTACGATGTAGACAAAAAATTGACTCGGGAAGGGATCGGGTTCGATGTGAGTTCAACTATTTGTGGTGAAGAATCAGCTCAGATCTTGCACATAAGAAGTTTAGATATTGTACCTACGAGTTACAGATTATTATTTTTGTTCGTTTAATACAGAACTCTTTTGCTCTCTTTCATATTTATTGTCTGGTCGGGGAGCTAGTCCCTCTGTGCGTTGGTTTACCTAGGGCACAGAGCTGTGGAGTATCTGGGTTTACAGTCAACCGAAACTCTCTTTTTCATGTGCCACAAACAAGCGCAAACGCAAATACTACTGTCTGGGGTTATTACCATTAAGGTTATGATGATGATGATGATGATGATTATAATAATTATTAATAATATTATTCAATGAATGATAATTGTTATTAAAATTATTTTTTTGTTTTCATTTTTCAGAACAGCTAGGAACATGTGTGTTGGACTGCTTATAAAAACAGTTCAGAAATAAAAGCCCCTTTTTCGTGTTGCCATGTCTGCTGTCTCCATGCTTTAAAGCTGCTTCATTTCAGGATTTATCCTGTTTATATCAGAACAAGGACACTCGTTCGATTTAAACTAACTCTTTAGTGTGAGATTTATAAACTTAAACCGCCATTAGCCAACTTTCAGGGCATGTTAAAGCCATTTGGAGGGACTGCGGCCAAGTCTCCTCACTGGAGCTCAGTGTGATTGAGCAGTGCATTAGTGTTCTGGAGTAAACAGTCCTCTGTTGGACATCCTTCTCTATCCTGCAGCAATAATCAAAGCTCAAACGAATCTAAGAGTTCTTGAGGTTTATTATCCTCGCCGTATTATAAATATGTCCTTGTTTACCTCTCTCCTTGTGCCTAGATGTGAAAAGGCTAAATGGTGATTTTAACAGCACTGATTGAAACAAGCATTTGGACACTAGTCACAATGTCTAAATGTCATTAGATAAGAAAATCAAACCAAGTGGCATCTGTGCTGCTAGACCTGTTCAGTGAGTTTTCCTTAAAAGGTTTCTTTAAAGTAAATGCTCTTATGCAATTACATTAATGCATTTTTAAAGTCAACTTGAGTTAAAAACTAACCCTTTTTGTTTAATTTTCTTCATGTATTTGTAATCTTTTGTCAGTGATTCAAATTAAAATGGCATCATAATCTTTCATCAAAACGTAAAAAACTTGATCTGGTCACTTAATTTATCTGGTCTCCTGCTTTTTTAGGATCCAGTCAATTCCCGATAAATCAGTGGGTCTCGACCAGTGAGCAAGGACTCTGAATTAAGTCAAGACAAGCATTAATGTAAGAAAGAAAGAAAAAAATGGATAAACTTGAATGTATGAGGTAGCCTGATTTAAACGTGTGATTTCTAAACCTGAAAAGGTCAGCAAATTTAAAAAAAAGTGATAAAAATGTTTACTGTATTTTATAATCCACTAAAATCACAAACCAAGTGTAAAAACCCATGAAAAATTACGAGGCCTTCAAATGTTGTGAACGATGGGGGGCATTGGAGAAAAATATTGAAAACCACTGCGACAGATCAAATCAAGTCTATTTAAAATATTTTTTTAATTGTGGAATTAAAATTGTTTTTGACTGCAGTTTTTTTTTTAATGTAGACTTTAAATGTCAAATGTATCTTGGAGGCTAATGTATGTAAAATGTATTTTATTTTTATTATTTTTTTGCAATAATACAGGGATTATTAGTTCAAAAAATGAAAACTAGTGCCATAACACAATAGCTATATTTACATGCATCAAAATAATCGGATTATAATCAGATTGATGGACTAAAAGCCTTCATATATAAACCCATCAGATTAAAAGGGGTGGTGTAGACCTGAAATAGTCCAATCAATAGGAAAAAATTAACCATGTAAATGCTTGAATCAGTGTACAATATTGTTATACTTAAAATAGAACAATTTTATTGTCCCTTTTTGGGAAATTTGTCTTCAAATTTGGTCTTCAAATAACACAGCCAGCAATCAACATTAAACACCCATAACACACATCACCTGGTTTAACAATACTGTAATAATAAAATGATGCAACAATGCAAATATATTACAACCTACAACATGAAGCCTTAAAAATCCTCATTTTGGAATTCTCTTTTTAATAATTTAACCGACTTTGGCACTAAAGAGTTTTTGTAGCAATTTGATTTACACCCTCTAATTCTATCACCGCGTGTTGTTAGGACACGGTGATCGAAAAAAGCTTTAATATATTAATGAATTAGATTCTAAACGTATCCATTTCGTTGCAAGAGCAGTGCGCTTCCACAGAGAGATTGATTGATTCTGTCGCGTCGCGTCTAGTGTGGACACCCAAATTGCTTGTTGCTGGAATCTTGTCGTTAGAACACTGTAAAGCGTCTCCTCGAAGGTGTAACAAGTTCAAATTCTCATGAAACGTGTTTATTGTCAGTTACAGTTGTCTTGGCTTGTTTTAATGTAGAAGCCTCATACAACTTAATGTCTACATCCATTTACATCATAACATTGTGTGTGTGTTTATTTCCATCTCACGTGTGAACTCTCAGTGGATGAGACTGAATATTGGCTAAATATCTGCTAAAAAAAAAAGCTCTCTTGATGTTTGTCATCAACAGTAATTACACATGCGGTAGCTCCAGTGACATTATCCACAGCGACTGGGAACTAGCATGCGCAGAAGGGTTTGGAATGCATGTAATGCACATGTAAAAGAATATGTGACTCATATCGCAGTGTTCATATAACTGTTCGTTTCAGATTTGCATCCATTCCAATTGATGAAAATACCTAATGTTTTTAGCCACCTAAACTCTTTTAGCTGACGAAACGAGACAAAGAAAGACCTTTCATGTGAAATTGATTTAACAGATAGTAATCAAGTCTGCTAAAGATTGAATTTATAAACTGTAGATCATGTTTCTCCATGGTGGCATTCAAAACCCGTAATATCCATTGGCTTCCAGCGATTCCTCCTAGAGATCATGACTGTGATGATACGCTTCTGTCCTCTCTCTAATTCTCTCTGACACCTCCTCCCGCAGCGCACCTCCCACCCCATGCGTCTCACAGCTGAGTCTGTCCGTCAAACCGCACCGGCAGCCATTAGCAAGCCTGTGGACGCTTGACTTGTGTGCTTTTTCTAGCTGTTTCCAGCACTGCTTTCCCCGGTTTACTTCAAGACGGATTTCCAGGTGTCCTGTTTTATCCTAAACATCCAAATGGAGTCATTCTGAAGTCCATGTGAAACTCTTAAGCAACATTGCTGCCAAAGTAATCCACCGTGTTTTGAAATCATCCACATCAGTGACGCATCCAGTCGGATCCCCAATGTGTTAGTCGAAATTATGTCCAGTCCCCCTCCCCCCCCTCCCCTACAATTTACAGCACTCAAGTGTTTCCCAAACAGGGTAGTATGTCCCACCTCTTCTACCATGGGATATTTATAGCCGAGTCTTGTGTTAACTCAGCTGCCATGCTTATCTGTGTGTGTGTGTGTGTGTGTCCTGCCACTCTATTTCAGATGGTAGCTTCACCCTTTCAGTGACAGTGAGACTGTGTACCTTGTTTTTGGCCTCTTAATTTTTCCGGAGTTTCACGCATACATCACTCTCATTGGATATATTCTTCCACTCCATCGAGGAACCATCACAAGGTATGCCTGTTGGGTTTTCTTATTGACACCTTAATCTGTTCTTTTGTAGATACTGTGATTTATTTATAGATCCCAGACGCTCACAGACACCCACGTCCTAAAAGGCCGGTCTAGTCTTCTGGCGTTCTCTTAATGAAATTAGGGACATTAGGCTGTTCGTCTAGGCCCAGAAGTTGGTTGGTTTGTTCTGGTTGGGAAATTAAAGGCCTTCTGTTTGGATCGCCGGGATATTCCACGTCTAAACGCGGCGCTGACTCCAGCTGAAATCTGAGCTCTGTCTCCCAGGATCATTTTCAGCCTCTGACTAATTTGTTTTGTTGTTTGCTGTGTAATGTCGAAGCGGATGGTAAGATGTTGAGGTTTGGCAGGATTTGAAATGGGAATGCAATGTCATGATCCTGTGACCTAACCTTCACACGAGTAAATGTTTGTGTGCATTAAGATGAAGTGGTTTGCAGGAAACAATTGAGCAACTGTGTATCTTACAGAGGAAGCTGTCATTTGCAAAGAAGATACAAGAAAGTTTGATATATATGTTATGATGTTTAATGATTACCAAATTTAAATGGTATTGACAAGGTACTCCAAAGTTACATTGTTATATTGCTGTATTACCTGCCCAAAATCATGGTATTTCCATGGTACCAAGGTCAGAAATAAATTTTGGGTTAAAAAGCCCAATTATCTGGTATATGTTATATTATAAATAATATATTGATTATATATTTCATTAAAAAAACATGAGATATCAATTTAGATTGAGAATTTGTCAGTGAACATCTGAGATATCTAACATTAAAAGATGGCAGAGTATTTTAGGTTAGAAAAAAAAATAAAATCTAATTTCATGGGGACAAATATTTCATCATCATAAAAGTTATGTTTTGAAGATAATACCATGGTATCGTTTACAACATATGTTATATATTGCAAGCTGCTAATGTTGATTTTATTTTATATTTATTTCTTGGCAGTATATTTTATATGGTTTGCAAAAAAATAATATCCCTAAAATATATTTTATATCCCAAACCCTAATTGCACAGGAACAAATATTTCACTGTAATACAACTTAATTTCAGACAGCATGGCACATTTCCAAGGGGGGAAAAAAAGAATAAGTAAAAAAAAAAAATACCATGCCTAACAGAGAGATGTTAGGCATGGTTATATAGCACTTGTAAAAATAGGTGCTATATAGCACTAAAAGCGGTTCTTTGGCTTGTAATCATAGGGGAACCACTTTTAGTGCTATTTAGCACCTATTTTTACAGGTGCTATATAGCACCTTTGTCAAATGGTGCCATGTAGAACCATAAGAGGTGCCATATAGCACTTTTTCTCAACAATGGTGCACCAATCATAACTCATCCATGGCTCCCAGCATGCATTGCGACATGAATAAATTATGCAGCTGCATTGTCTTAGTATTATCTTTTATTCTTACTATTTGCTTTTATTTTTGTTGTGACTGTTTACTGCCCTGTTTTGTGATTGTTCAAAAATCATATCAAAATTATCAGATTATTTTGTCACCATTGCTGAGGTTCACATGCTGATTCTTCATGTCTATGAGTGACAGAATTGAAACCTCTTTATAACCCATAATTCTGAAAGTGGTTTATACAATTTTCTCATATTGCCACGTAGTATCGAAGAACTGCAATAATATAAAACTCAAAGAACTACAGATTTTGATCAAATGCAACCAGAGACTCAGACGCATGAAATGATATTACCATAAGTTCCTTGCCATCACATATGTGCTTTATAAACACTATTGTAACAGCCAAAGAGAAACTTATTTTAACTTAAAATTAAACCCAAGGGTCAAGAGGCAACTAAAGCAAACACTATTCACCAAAACTAAACCTTAATTCTCAATAAAGAACTTCGGTTTTAGATACTCCAGAAATAAAGTCTAACTGTAGTAATGTGTGAAGTTGGTGTTGCTGTTTGTGGAGAGGTCCTTTTTTTCTGAGGTCAAAGGTCTCATGTGAGGGCCCTGGAATATTTCGTTATGGGGGCCTTGGGGGCAAAAAAAATTATATCTTCAAGAAATAGACTGTATTTTAATGTTGTTTTAACCCTTTCCCCAACTAAACTAAGAGACTAATGGCGCTTTTCCACTGTGTGGTACGACTCGGCTCGGCACGGCTCGGCACGGCTCGGCACGGTTTGTGTTTCCACTGCAGTTCAGTACCGTTTAGAGTGGGCGGGATTATTCACATGTTATAGTTGCGCCGCCTCTATTGCCGCGACTCCTAAAAAACTTTCATTCCGCGTTGCCCCATCGAGCTCTCGCTGGATCCGCTCCTCTGCTATGAACGAGAGGAACGTCTGTACTTCCTCAACAGACAACGAAACAGACACTTTTTGGTTGTTAAAAAGGTGCGCTTGTTCAAAACCGTTGCATTCGATCCTTCGCTGGCTACGCTGATTTAAATCTAGCGGTTCTGTTGTGTTTGAGTCGCAAGTTCATTGACGCAGGTAGTGACGATTCTCTCCGGCCAATCCGTGATCAGCAGAGTTTACACGTCACGCTTTGGTAACGGTACGGTTCACTTGGAACCTCAAGCGAGGTGGTACTAAAAAAAGTACCAGGTACCAGGTCCCAGGTACTGCACCCAGTGGAAAACCCCCCAAAAGTGAACCGTACCATGCCGTACCATGCAGTGGAAAAGCGCCATAAGAGAGAGTTAAAGAACTATACAGGGGCTTACAGGTTTTACGGTAGTGGTGCTATATAGCACCTTGTCGACTCCAAAGAACCGCTGAAGAACCATAAAGGGGCTTAACAGGTTCGTTATACAGTAGTGGTGTTATATAGCACCTCGTCGACTCCAAAGAACCGCTGAAGAACCTTTTTTTTTTTCAAGTGTACTATGGTGCCTTTTAGAGATTAAATTGCAAGCGATTAATTATTTGATTTTATCCTATATTCATTTCCTCTTTAAGGATGTGGCACATAATTGTTTTATTTTATTTTATTTTTTTATTGTAATATGTGAACAGCCTGTTTTTGTTTGTTTGTTTTGGTAGAATAATATAGGTTTTTGTCATCGTATACTAATAATAATATATAATGAACTGGTAGATTCCTTGGAGTTTGCCAAAAGTGGTAATACTGAAATGTCAGAAATGTAAATGCTTACAGCACCTCAAGTGAACAAAATGTCAACAGAGTGAAACAGATTCCTAAAATGAAAAACTGCTGGCTGAACACTGACATGGTAATGAAGCACAGATCTGCGCTGTTTCCAGTCAATTCCTGCCATTTGGCCTTCATTAGACTCGGCTTCTGGGTTTGTTTTCGTCATGTGTTTTGTGTTGCTGGAGCGGGTGGTCCGTGTTTATCATGGCGCGAATGTTTCACTGAAGACTGTGGAAGAACATAATCTCTTTCATTTAGTGCCTTATTGCATGAAGAAGCTCAGTTGGATTTGTCATCAACAGCCTACTTCCAGATTTTAGTTTTCAGTGTATTTGCCTGTGCAAAACTCACTGCGATGATTTCAGGGTGTTTTGGGTGGTTGTTAGCAGGTTTCTAGAGTGTTCTTGGTTTCTGTGGCTTTACTCCTACCCAAGTCCATAAGATATTCAGTTTCCTACTGTAGATGTGACTCCGGTCCTTCCTTCTCTAAATGCATGGAGTTGCGTGTCAAGGTTGAATATTTATATATCAGCAACATCCTCAGCTCCTTAGCAACCGCCAATATTAATTATGGCCGAGTCTCCTGCTGTAGGGTATGTTTGCTGAGCGATGACCTCTGTTACTCGCACCGGTCAGCCGGGCCTTTCGGTCTGCTTTAAATCGTTCTGGGTTAAACTGTTGGTAAGAGAAGAGCAAAAAGTGAGAAGTTTTGTTTCCTTTGAAATGATGTAATGCATAAACGTCTCACACCAGCAGAGCAGCAAGTGAAGACGCAGAGATGTTTTTGATGTGCGAAATAATTTGCATAACACATCCTGTATCTGCTAATGTCTGTTTCACCAGTTTGCCTAGATTTCACACACAAATTCTGGATTTAAGAAACCGTATTTATTTAGAGGGAAATTCATGACAATAATTTCACAATGCAAATAACAAAATTATATTATATTTTAGAAATATAATTATTAGTTATTTAATAATTATATGTTGCATATTAAAAACATGTTTAGAGTCATGAAAATAATGTCTCAAAATATATTATTTATTAATAAAAGTTAAATACAATTTATTCATTTGGAATCTATTAGTTAGGAATTTATTAATGATATTTAACTATTTATACAATAAATGGCATATTAAAAACCACATTTAGATGGAATCTCATGCACACACACACACACACATATATATATATAGTGTGTGTGTGTGTGTGTGTGTGTGTGTGTATACACTAGTCAACATCAAAATCTTTCATCAAAGTTGTCCTAAACCAAAATACATTCTTTTCTTAGGACAACTTTGATTAACTTTTTTGATCCACTTCAAATGTTGACTAATATATATATGTGTGTGTGTGTGTGTGTGTGTGTATGTGTGTATGTATATATACGTGTATGTGTATATATATATGTGTATATATATATATATATATATATATATATATTCATTATAAATACAATAATATTATTTCTTTATAAATTGTTTTACTATATTGACTTACTATATATTTATACAATATTACATATTTAAAAAAATATAGTAGTAATAATATTTAATAATATATTTATAATAAAACCATTTATATTATATAAAACCTGTAGTAACTGAGTGTTTTGCTAGAACACTCATAATAAATAGTCATGCTAAGATTGGTAGAGTAAAAGAATAATTTTCACAGTGATGCACAATAATAGCCTACAGTTAATAAATGTTTATGTTGTACATTTTTCATAAATTATTTTTAAATGTTTTTTTTTTATAATGTTCATTTAATTTTTTACAGTGGTTACTACTGTCTTACAACAAGTAACCTTTTCATGTTTACTATAAAGGAACTATGTTAGCATAAGTAAGCTAAATATCAAGCTTTAGTAAATTATCGTGCTGGATGAGGGAAGGTTTTTGTATTAATATATTAATGCATAATTATTATTTTATTTATTCATTCTATTTAACTATATATTTATACAATGTTGCAGATATTACCATTATTATATTGTTTTCTGTTAATTTAAGAAAATATTATTAATAATCATAATACTTTTTTATATTATTTTTTTTATGTATGTTTCAGGATTAAATTTGACCAGGATTTTATTCACGATATTCACTCCAGTATATTATGATAATCGCTCATGTTTTGTGTCTCTTTCTTCCGTCTGCAGGTCCACAGTGTCACTGTTTCCATTTTTGCTCCACTCTGTGTCCTCCCTCACATCACACCTGGCTGAGATCTCCCAGCCCGACCTCGTCCCGCCATGGCGCTCTCCTCACGCTTAAAACTCTGGGAACAGAAGGGAGGTGCAGGACGGCTGCATGCATGGAGTTCAGCTCAACTAACCCGACTGCTGCTTAACTCAGTTTATTAACCAGCACCAGTTCAACAATAATCACTGTGCTTTTGGAGATGCTTGTAGTCCAGCCTCAGTCTCACACAGACCACACACTGACATGAACTTGAATATGAACGTCAAAAGACTGCCTTCGTCTCTGTTTGTGTAAAGTAATTCAGTTCACATTGGCAGTGCCGTCCGGCAGCTATTTTCAGTCTAGGTATTAAACATAAAAAGTACAGCTTCTGTGATAGAGGAAAGACTGAAATCTGTGCTTGTCAATATTATATTTGAACTACATTGTCAAATCTAATAGCATTATGAATGGTATCACAATATCACATAGTATCACAAAAGTATCATACATGTTGCTTATTTACCTCAACTCACATTAAAAAAACTTATATACATATATATATATATATAAAGTACTTAGTGGAAATAACAAACATATATAATATTTATTAAAGCCTTTCACCAAATGTCTCCAACACTAAATAATTCAATATTTCATATCACAATTTTAAGCAGGCTTTAATTCTCACAGTGTGACCCATGTTGCTGCTCAGTGGCTCTCTATGGTGGTCCACTTTAGGATGACGGGAGTCTTCGCATGGGTGACGTTACTCTGTAAATTAAGGGTTTTAACTCTACTTGAATCTGTCGTTAGGTCTTTATTATTCTAAACTAACTCTAGTAAATTACTTTTCCAATTGTTCTCAACTGCCATGTGCACTTAACTATACAGCATCATACTAGCTTCCTAGGCAGTTTAGGCCAGCTGGTATTGCAGACTGAATGCTCTCCGCTGGCTAGCGCTCATGAAGTGCAGTTATTGTAGACTGTATCTAGTGTTTCAGCTCTGCTGGCCTGCTGAAGGACATCTACTGCCCTCAGCTCACATGTGTTTAATATCACTGCTTGTGCTGCTAATAGAGCAGCAAGGGCATCAGTGGAAACTTTCAGTGCGTATATAGGACGCTTACTAAAAATATTGTGTCTTTAGTTTTCACCCTCATGAAAATTAACCTTGGTTTTACTATGGTACGACTACCTGTAGTAGACTACAGTATTTTGGTAGAAGATTCATGATAAATAGTCATGCTTATTGTGAAAGTAAGACAATAATTTGTAGTAGCCTGCATTTTTTTATGCCAAATAGTTTTGCTTGTGGTCACTATGGTTGTACTACAAATACCTTTTTTATGTGTACTGTGCATGAACCATGGTAAATTGGAAATGAGGGATGTATATAGCTTCTTAGCATACACAAGCGAACAAAATATGTGACCCTGGAGCACAAAACCAATCTTAAGTCGCTGGGGTACAAAAATACATTGTATGGGTCAAAATTATCGATTTTTTTTTAATGCCAAAAATCATTAGGATATTAAGTAAAGATCATGTTCCATGAAGATATTTTGTAAATTTCCTACTATAAATATATCAAAACTTAATTTTTGATTAGTAATATGCATTGCTAAGAACTTCATTTGGACAACTTTAAAGGTGATTTTCTCAATATTTAGATTTTTTTGCACCCTCAGATTCCAGATTTCCAAATAGTCAAATATTGTCCTATCCTAACAAACCATACATCAATGGAAAGCTTATTTATTCAGCTTTCAGATGAGGTACAAATATAAATTTTGAAAAATTGACACTTATGACTGGTTTTGTGATCCAGGGTCACATATCAGGCTTTAGTAAGTTATCGTGCTGGATGAGAGAAGTTATTATTTTCCAAAATAAAAATGGTTTTGTATTGGCATGTTTGTTTGCATGCATGCATTTCCACTCTTAAAATACAGCTTGGGTTAATTCAAGTGGTTATGTATACAAATATATATCTACATGCACACACACACAGTATGCATTTGTAAGTGTGTGTGTGTGTGTGTGTGTGTGTGTGTGTTAATATAAATATAAAGTTATCAAAGATAAATTTGTTAATATAAATATAAAGTTATCAAAGATAAATTTATAAGTACATCTTAATATTTATTTTAGCTATTTATTTTTAAATACTTTTAAATATTGAAATGAAAATGTTTTTTTTTTTTTGTACATGCATCAGTTTTATTTTTGCAAATTTTTTTTTTTTAATCTATTTTTTTTCAATTTGTTTTCCAGATAAAAATAAACCATTCTTAAAACAATCTTATGTAAAATATTATGGCAAAATAATAAGAAAATGCAAGTTTGCTGTGGGAATGTTGTTACCTTCTAAGCAGTTTTCCTGTGCTTGCGTCAGTTAGATGGACAGTTTGTTTGTTTGTTTGTATGGAGTTTATGACTGGAGCTCCTGTATTCCTCATCCGTGAGCAGATCAAGGAGGAGAAGAAGTCTCCTGTCACTGCCGCACAGCCTCCTCCTCCTCCTCCTCCTCTTCTCTCCGCCGTCCCGGGAGGATTCCTCAAACAGCTGGTGAGAGAGACCGAGAAAGAGACACGCCACAAAGAGCCAGAGCTCAAAGAGGAGAAGACGGTGAGATCTCACTTCACTGGGTGGGATTCTGCGGGGAAAAGTTTTAGCAGGTAAAGCGGGTTATTTAACACTGAAGCGGATGGTTCCAAGGTGGTCCATCATTTCCAACCAACTTGACCAAGATGATTTACCAGGGGGCAGACGAAATATTCTTCAGAATAACATTTTTCATAACAACTGTCTCACTTAAGAATAGATTTAAGAATATTTTGTATTCCCCAAAACATTTCTTCAGCATGCTCTAAATTTGAATTCCTGAAAAGAATGTTCTTAGAATGTGTGACTTGCTGAAAAGCTTGGTTCTCATAAATAACCACTTTTGTTTAAGTTTGGATAACATCCAACTTAAATCCCACAAGGTAAGATGTTTAATGCATTTATTGGTTTAAATTAAATAAGGAAATGTGTGATTGTGAAAAAAATAAGATGTTCTTAAGACAATATTTGCAAACCTTAGAAAGAGTTGCACTTACGAACATTCTTAATTCTCAGACTTCTTAGAATTTATCTTAAGAAATGCCTTAACTTAAAAACAATAAGATGTTTAAAGAAAATATTTCCAAACTTAAGGTTTTTTCGAGAATTGCTCTTGGGAACATTCTTACAAACTTCTTTAAGAAAAGTTATAAAGATGCTCTTAAGAAAATATTGCTATACAAACTTTATCTTAAGAAATCTCTCAAACTTAATCTTAAGAACTGAAAATAAGATGTTCAAAAAAGAGAATTACAAGTAGAAACATTCTAACAAACGTAGAATATTTGCACATTTTCCAAGAATTACACTTAGGAATTTTTAGTATTGATCAAGAACTTAAACATTTTTCAAGAACTGCAAGAATTTGAATTGGATTCATTTGGATTCATCTTAAGAAATGTCTTAATTTTTTCTTAAGAAAAAAATTATGTTCTTAAGAAAAAAAATGTAAGAATTTAAGAATGTCTTTAAAGAACTTTCAAGAACATTGTTACAAACTAAATTTGTCTTAAGAAATGTCTTAAATTACATTTTTCAGGAATTACCGTTAGGAACATTCTTACAAACTTAGAATTTATCTTAGGAAATGCCTTGGCTTCTTTCTTAAGATAAATATTTGTAAACCTTTTCAGTAACCTCTTAGAATTGTAAGAAATGTATGAACTTCTTTCTTAAAGGGGTCATATAAACAGGAAGTGAAAGAGCCGAGGCAAGAGCCTGAGGGTCAGATGACTGTAACCCCCATAAGAGAAGAGCACAAGGTGCCAGTGGTAAGTAGAACATCACAAATACACCAAACATCACTGCTATGGCATTCAGATCTACTGTTCATGGCATCTCTAGTGCCTTCACCATGTCCAGAAGTAACTGTTTTTGTCAAGTTTTGGATGAATTCTGACCACGGTCTTCTCTAAGCAAGTTTTTGTAAAGATAAAAACATTTCCTGATGTTCTTAAGATTGGTGTATTGTTTTCTGGGATCTGAGGTCAACATGAAATAACATGTACAACCTAATGTGACATATTTCAGAATGAGACTGAACAGTCTGGAGTAAAAAAAAAAAAGCAAATATTATTATATTAATTATTAATAGTATTAATATTATTTAAGTATTATATTAATATTAATATAAAAATAAGTAATCATTTATTAAAATAATTGACTTTCATGTAACTGATCATTTCTCACAGTTAAAACTTGCATAATTATGACTTTGATCTCACAAATACAGCATTATTTCCCACAATAATGTATTTAACTTTATCTGTTTTTACAATCACCTGTTTTATTTACTACTCAGAGATGGAAATCAGCTTAATATTAATCAAGACAAAAAGTAAACTAGGGCTTGATTTCATCCATCAGGAAATGATTATATTATGAGATCGCTATTATTCGCTTCATTTATTATCAATATTTTGTATTATTGCTGTAACATTTATCACATTAATGTTAACAGTCAAGACATTACTGCATTAACTATTAGCAAGGTTGTAGCAGCGTTATTTTAATATTATTTATATACTATTCTAGTATTTATTAATTTTTAAATTAATTTTACATTTTAATTTTTTTTAATTAATTTTTAAAAAATTGTTTAATGTTAATTCTTAAGTTTTTGAATTTTTTATGTGCTTTTTAAATGAGTTTTTGTTATATATAACTATATTTAGCTTTGATTTATTTTAATTTATTAACTTTTTTTTATTATCCAACTCTTTCTTGCAAAACATGCACATGGTTTATGAGGTACATAATATTTTGTTTTGTAAAGAAAGATATTATTTGCTTTGATTTATTTTTATTTCAGTTTTAGAAATGTTAGTACTTCAACTTGTTTGTTTCAGTTAGTTTTCCAAGGCAACATAATAATGGTATAAGTTTTTCAAGTTTCAATTACTGAATTCTTTTTTTTTTTGGTTAACAGTAACAACACTGAATTGTAGTAAAGTTGTTTTACAGTATGTCTCTTTCTTTTTCTCTCTGCAGAGGGATGTGTGGTATGAAGCTGGCAAGGTGTGGTACGCACACAAAGACGGTTATACACTCGGTTAGTCACCTCTTATACCTGTGCTGGCATTTAAGAGAACGAAATCTGTTGTTAATGACACATTGTTCAATCAGTTTTAGTAGTTGTTTTGGTTTATAAGTCATGTCTGAACACTAGACCAGCTCTCCTGTGTTGTTGAGTTGCAGGTAATTAATAGCGTGCTGTTTTAGATTATGCTATATTTACATATGGCCTTATTATTATTTTTGGGACTATCCCAGAAGTCACTGTTTTCGTACTATGTAAAAGCAGCCCCATTGCCTTCACTGTCTGCTCTCACTCCCCTATTTTAACTTAATATTGCTTAAAATATATCTCTTCTGGTGCAAGAGTCTACTCTTTGCATGAAAAGATGGTAAATGGGCTAACAGGCTCACAGCTTATCTTCTTGCTGATCGGATCTGTGGTGCCGTTAGCGTTACTTCAGTTTAGTGATGAATGGGTTTAGTGTTCTTAGCTTATAAGGCTCATAACCTCGCTAAATCTGCACGCCGAGGCTGCCATGTTATATGATTCAAAGATTATTGCATAAAACACACAGTACTGCAATATCTTCCTGAGCCAAAATCTGTCAGGCTCTAAAAAGAACAAAAGCACCATAAAAATAGCCCATGTAAGTTGTTGCTCCAAGTTTGGTGTGGCCAAACGCCACTGGTTTCCACATATCACGACCCTATACACAAAGTATTAGATTTACATTGAGTATTTCAGTGACCTTTGACCTGCCTTGCCTCTGATTTGTCTTAGCCACTCAGCTGAAGCCAGATGAAGGCACACCGGAGCTCCCTGACGGCAGGGTGAGGGTTCGACTGGACTCTGATGGATCGGTCCATGATGTATCCCAGTATGAGATTGAAAAGGTGAACTATTCAATGCTATTAATTAGGGGTGTAATGGTACACAAACATTACGGGTCAGTATGTACCTCAGATTTGACAATGCAATGGTTCAATTCTGTACAGCAGGGGGAAAAAAACCGTAAAACTGCTTATTTTTTATTTGAATTAAACAGGGGTTAACTGAACAAAATTCTGCTCACTTTAAATTCGATTACAGTCTACACAAAGTATTAGATTTACATTGAGTATTTCAGTGACCTTTGACCTGCCTTGCCTCTGATTTGTCTTAGCCACTCAGCTGAAGCCAGATGAAGGCACACCGGAGCTCCCTGACGGCAGGGTGAGGGTTCGACTGGACTCTGATGGATCGGTCCATGATGTATCCCAGTATGAGATTGAAAAGGTGAACTATTCAATGCTATTAATTAGGGGTGTAATGGTACACAAACATTACGGGTCAGTATGTACCTCAGGTTTGACAATGCAATGGTTCAATTCTGTACAGCAGGGGGAAAAAAAACCATAAAACTGCTTATTTTTTATTTGAATTAAACAGGGGTTAACTGAACAAAATTCTGCTCACTTTAAATTCGATTACAGTCACTATTTTCTTAAGGATATAATCTACCTCGGCTAATGCTGTGAACTATATAGGAAGCCCTATTACTTGCATATTACTATAATACAATTACAGTTAACAGCAGAGGCCAAGCTATTAAACTTAATTCTATCTATTTTAAGACATAATAATCAACACTCAAATTAAAAATTGTATGAAACCATGTAAATTGCACATGAAGCTAACTTCTGCATCTATTTATAATATTTCTGCTCCAATTCGTTGTTCAGATATAGTCTTTTACAGTGGCTGTCATAACTCGTTTTAATGACAGATTTATTTAAACATATATTAAATAATTAAGACATGACTAAGAGGTTAAGTGAAATAAAATGAATATATAGGCTGAGTATTAGTGCATATATCTGGCAAAATGCTCTTAGACTTCAATTCTCTAGTGAGCTTACGAGCTGTTGACACTGAATGACTTACCTGAGATAATGTAATGCTAGGTGACATATTGTTTAATTTCCGCGGTTGAAACACTGATTGAGCAATTACATGAAACTTGATACATTTCTTTCAACACACCTTCTGATGTTCATTCATGTTTATTGTAGCTAGTAGTAAAGTCATGATCCGCGACTTTGTTTCTTATCAAAAGTAACAATATATAAAACTAGTTTCAAGTTCTGCACGTGTAGTGGTTAAAACAACGCTACATTTGAAACGAAAGACCAGTACCGAATATTTTCGTACCGTTACACCTCTACTTCTAACTCATCATATGATGTGCGTGACCAGTGCTGACGTCTCTTGCTGGTTGTGTTCAGCTGAACCCACCTGAGCTGGACCTGTGTGAGGACTTGTGCGACCTCGTGAGCGTGAACGAGTCAAGCGTCCTTCACACTTTGACCAGCCGAGCTAAAGGACATCTACCCTTGACCCACGCGGGGCCCAATCTACTGGCTCTGTGGCCTCCACTGTCCCAGCCAGGCAAGGTAAGATCAGTGTATTTACAAAACCATCAGTGAGGCCTGTATGATGGCACATTTAGTTTGACATTAGTTAGAGTAGTTATATGCAGCACATTAGTCGTAAATTTATTGATTAATTTAGTTTACTTATAAAATAAAAAGTACTATGGTATTGCTGGGGTTTTCTTGTTTTTTGTTTTTGCACTATTTAGAATTGAATTGAGAATGCCTTTTAAAATTCTAATTTTTATTATTATTATTATTATTATTTATTTAATTAATTACATTTCATTTTGTCCAACATGGGAAAAAAATTATAAAATGCCTTTTAAATTCAGTTCAGTTGCTGAATTTCTATCAAAGTAGCATTGTACATCAATTATAATATTGTAGTATTATATATAACATATTGTGCATTTTTAAATAAAATATATAGGTTATATTATATTATATTATATATTTATTAATATCAGTGGTAGCCTATTGTTATATATACATTTATTTTCTTTACTTTTTTTAATGTATTTTATTAATTTAATTAACTTTCATTTTGTCCAACATGAAAAAATATATATAATAAAATGCCTTTAATAAATAAATGCCTTTTAAATTCAGTTCATTTGCTGATTTTCTATTGAGGTAGCATTGTACATCAAATTTAAATGTAATTAAATTAGTGCAATTAAAATAATTGCACACGTGTGTGTGTGTGTGTGTATTAATATTTAATAATTATTATAAATGATTATTATTAGATTTATTAATATCAGTGATAGGCTATATTTATTTATTTATTTAGGTATGTATGTATGTAACATAAAAATTTAGAATTTATTACTCAGAATGCTGTAATTTCAAGATGAAGACTTTGGTCCCACCACAGAACTGTTTTGTGAGGGTGTGACATGCAGAACATGCATTAGCTTATTAAAATGTGTTTGCTTTCTGCTTCAGGGGCTTCGGAGCAGACGCTGGGAGTCCTGGGAGGCTCCTGGCCCACTGCAGGCTCTGGTGAGGAGGGTGTATGTGTCAATGGTGGGTCAGCGGAAGGACCAGACGCTGGTGGCTTTGGGACGCAGTGGCACAGGGAAGACCACTTCCTGTCAGTCATTTTCCCAGGAGCTGCTCAAACAAGCGGGAACAGCAGGAGGAAGACTTACCTGTGAGTGCCTCCCATTTTTTCTGTTGATACGCCAAAGCTACAGAACAACAGAAGACTAAAGCTCAAAAATTACCAATAGAAATGAGTTGAATAAGTGCTTGAATAATTTGCACGCTGGATGGATTCTCTTTCTCAGGAGCCTCTGGTGGTTACAGGCTCCTATCCTGTAATTACAACAGCGTCTTCCTCTCACAGTGTAACATGTTTCGTTCCACTGAATATCAGCGTTTGTGTGTGTGTGTGAATCTGCTTCTACTGACATGAAGTGACAGGTGAAACGCTATAGCAACAGTTTAGAGGCTGTTTAGGGGTGTTTGTCGGTTGTCACAGGTTGTGAGACATGATTTGTGTGTGTAACTGCAGTAGAGCGGCTCCAGGCAGTGTTTACAGTGCTGCGCTCGTTTGGGTGTGTGGGCTCGTCTCACAGCGAGGCCTCGAGTCGATTCGCTATGGTGCTCTCACTGGACTTCAACCACGCCGGACTCGCTGCTGCTGCACATCTGCAGGTTCTCTGATCTGTCTGTCCATCTGTTTATCTGTTTATCTGTCTGTCTGTCTCTCTGTCTCTCTGCCTGTCTGTCTGTCTATCTATCTATCTATCTATCTATCTATCTATCTACAGGGGTGCCGCTAGCAATTTTGGGCCCTATGAAAGAATATGAGGTCGGGCCCCCTACCGCACCAAACATATACTATATTGCCCAAAGTACTGGGACCCCCCCACACCCCTTCTAATGAACAGGTTTGACTACTTTAGTAATTTCCACGAGTACATATCATAATGTTTAAGCATATAGTGATATTCTAGGGAATTGTGTGCTTCTAATTTTATACCAATAGTTTGAACAGGACTCTTTTCTATTCCAACACAAAAATGCCTCTGTGTATAAGGCAAGGTTTAAAAAAAAAAAGATTGATTCAGTCAGTGAGGAAGAACTTGACTGGTCTGCAGAAAGCCAAGTCCTAATCCCAGTTGAACACCTCTGGTGTGACTTTAAATGCAGACCTTGAGCCTAAAACTCATCACCAAACGCCTGTGACTTGTACATACATATGGACAAAAGTATTAGGACACCCCCTTCTTTAGAACAGAAAAAGGCACTTCCGAAACTATGGCAGCAAAGATGGAAACAATTCATGTATTTAAAAATTGTATTTCCAGTTTTGGAAGTGTCTAAAATGATTGTATGCATATGAACAAGTCATTGGTGTTTGGTGATGAGTTTTAGGCTCAAGGTCTGCATTTAAAGTCACACCAGAGGTGTTCAACTGGGATTAGGACTTGGCTTTCTGCAGACCAGTCAAGTTCTTCCTCACTGACTGAATCAATTTATATTTTTTAACCTTGCCTTATACACAGAGGCATTGTCGTGTTAGAATAGAAAATGGTCCTTTCCAAACTGTTGGTAAAAAATTAGAAGCACACAATTCCCTAGAATATCATTATATGCTTAAACATTAAGATTTGTACTCATGGAAATTACTAAAGTAGTCAAGCCTGTTCATTAGAAGGGAGTGTCCCAATATTTTTGGCAATATAATGTGCAAGCCAACCTAGCTATTCAAAATTTTTGTCTGCAATTTAATAATATTGACCTATTACTTTTGCTATTGCTTTTGACCATTAGGTATCAGTAACATAATTCATTCAGAACATTTGTAACATAATTCAGTCAGAACATTTTCTATGAACGTAGACTTTCTGTACCACACTGTTCTGCTGATATGGAATGAGTTTAACTACTTAATCAGTTATATTAATAGAAATGCTTCACTGGGGCAAACAAAAATAATAAATAGGATACCCCATAACACCAGCATTTCCAGCAGTATCCAACATTTCTCAATTATGATCTTACTCATAATGTAATGTTCTTAAATGTGACTATTAGCTTAACAGCTGTATTCCTTGTTTGCTAGCTACATATGCACATACAGCATACAATGTTAAAAATGTTCTACATTATGAACCTTAACCCAAAAACCTTTAGCTTCATACACTGTAGATTGTGACCCTGCCTGTGGAAACCCAGCTAAAGTATTATTGTTTTTAAACAGTGGATGAGTAATTCACTCCTTGATTTGCTTAATAAAAGCCTCCTTTGAGATCGTTTTGACAGACATGTTTATTGTGTATTATTTTCAACGTGTTTATTGCTAAATTTAGTGTGGCAAAATAGAAGCGCAGCCGTAATTCGTGTGAATTTGTAGATTTTCTATAGCAAAACTAAAATGTGTTTAAAAGTGC
>NW_015505289.1:1914818-1916377 GCF_001515645.1 Sinocyclocheilus grahami | reverse complement strand
CTGGGATTAGGACTTGGCTTTCTGCAGACCAGTCAAGTTCTTCCTCACTGACTGAATCAATTTATATTTTTTAACCTTGCCTTATACACAGAGGCATTGTCGTGTTAGAATAGAAAATGGTCCTTTCCAAACTGTTGGTAAAAAATTAGAAGCACACAATTCCCTAGAATATCATTATATGCTTAAACATTAAGATTTGTACTCATGGAAATTACTAAAGTAGTCAAGCCTGTTCATTAGAAGGGAGTGTCCCAATATTTTTGGCAATATAATGTGCAAGCCAACCTAGCTATTCAAAATTTTTGTCTGCAATTTAATAATATTGACCTATTACTTTTGCTATTGCTTTTGACCATTAGGTATCAGTAACATAATTCATTCAGAACATTTTCTATGGACGTAGACTTTCTGTACCACACTGTTCTGCTGATATGGAATGAGTTTAACTACTTAATCAGTTATATTAATAGAAATGCTTCACTGGGGCAAACAAAAATAATAAATAGGATACCCCATAACACCAGCATTTCCAGCAGTATCCAACATTTCTCAATTATGATCTTACTCATAATGTAATGTTCTTAAATGTGACTATTAGCTTAACAGCTGTATTCCTTGTTTGCTAGCTACATATGCACATACAGCATACAATGTTAAAAATGTTCTACATTATGAACCTTAACCCAAAAACCTTTAGCTTCATACACTGTAGATTGTGACCCTGCCTGTGGAAAACCAGCTAAAGAATTTTTTTTAAACAATTGATGAGTAATTCACTCCTTGATTTGCTTAATAAAAGCCTCCTTTAAGATCATTTTGACAGACATGTTTATTGTGTATTATTTTCAACGTGTTTATTGCTAAATTTAGTGTGGCAAAATAGAAGCGCAGCCGTAATTCGTGTGAATTTGTAGATTTTCTATAGCAAAACTAAAATGTGTTTAAAAGTGCAACTGACCAAATCGTACGGCTCGGCTTGACCCCCTCGAACTCGAAGACAGTTTACCATCAAACCATGCAGTGAATGGGGGGAGATAATTTTGCCGGAAATGCAGAAATAAGTCATAATTTTGTTTTATTTGTAACTTTTTGGTAGATGCATTTATAATTTCTATTACATTACTACTACTACTGTTACTACTAATAAATCAGATCTCTGGGATATCTGTCTGTCTGTCTGTCCGTCCATCTATCTATCTGTCTGTCTATCTCTCTATCTGTTTGCCTGTCTTTCTGTCTGTCTATCTACCTGTCTGTCTGTTTTATCTATCTATCTATCTATCTATCTATCTATCTATCTATCTATCTATCTATCTATCTATCTATCTATCTATCTATCTATCTATCTATCTATCTGTCTGTCTGTCTGTCTGTCTGTCTGTCTATCTAGTGATCTGTCGTTCTGTCTGTCTGTCTATCTGTATCTATCTGTCTGTCTGTCTCTATCTATCTATCGTCTCCCTGTCTCTCTATCTCTCTATCTATCTATCTATCTATCTATCTATCTATCTATCTATCTATCTATCTATCTATCTATCTATCTATCTATCTATCTATCT
>NW_015505289.1:1874464-1913585 GCF_001515645.1 Sinocyclocheilus grahami | reverse complement strand
TCTATCTATCTATCTATCTATCTATCTATCTATCTATCTATCTATCTATCTATCTATCTATCTATCTATCTATCTATCTATCTGTCTGTCTGTCTGTCTGTCTGTCTGTCTGTCTGTCTGTCTGTCTGTCTCTCTGTCTATCGTCTCCCTGTCTGTCTGTCTCTATCTATCTATCTATCTATCTATCTATCTATCTATCTATCTATCTATCTATCTATCTATCTATCTATCTATCTATCTATCTATCTATCTATCTAACTATCGTCTCCCTGTCTGTCTGTCTGTCTGTCTTTCTGTCTGTTTATCCACATATTCATCTGCACTTATGTCTGTCTGTTTTTCTGCTTGTCTTTCTGTTTGTCTGTTTATCTGTCTGTCTGTCCATCCATCTATCTAATGTTTTCTCTCTCTGTTTCAGACCATGCTGCTGGAGAAATGGAGGGTGTGTCAGAGGCCGGAGGGAGAGAGTAACTTCCTGGTGTTCTCCCAGATGCTCGCAGGCCTCAGCACAGACATGAGGTCAGTTCGATCCCTGGAGCTCTCTGTGGTCAAACTCAGTAGCATTTGCTTCTTGTATTGTGAAGCCTTTTTCTGACTTCCTGCAGGGTTTGTACGGTCATGAAAAACCTAGAAAAGTCATGGCATTTTAAAACAGCAATTTCCATTCCTTGGGAAAAATAAATAAACCCAGAAAGTTATATTGCATAGTTTGCATAATTTTACTCATAATTTTAATTTATTCAATTTTTGTATATGTTTGTACCTGAATACTACTGTTAGACTGAAACAGTTTCCAAAATGAAATGAAGGTTCTGAGTTGAACTGATAATATTGGTTAAATAAATTACAATATTCAGTGTGATGATATGTGCTAATATGTTCTGTGGAGTAACGTCTGGCACAGTTGCAGCTTGTACTTATTATTAAAACAAATAGAAAGCAAACAAGTAGCGTTAATGTTTTAGTTAACATATGCTATGATAAATTTGAACAGATTTTTATTCTTATTGTAAAATAATGGAATATTAGGTCATGAATATTGTCTCAAAAGTCATGGAAAAGTCTTTATTGGTAAAAATGTGTACAAACCCTGTTCCTGGCTTCTGTCCTAACAAGCCTGACTGCAGCATCATTAGACGCCAAACACAAAGTTACCCGTCATTAAACCCCAGATCATTTACCCTATTGTTATGGGTTTGTTTTTGGACTCGTTTCCCCTCAGAGGCATGCACAGGCTCTTCAGCGAACGCCGCTTTGGCAGAACGCCTGCTCTTTTCATAGCTTTGCCTTAAAACAAAAGCTCCAGAGAGCTCGAGGGGGCAAGATCTTGTCTGATGTCATTTCCTGTTTAAATTTGAGTGTAACTGTCTTGCTCTGTAATCACAGGACTGAACTGCAGCTGCACCAGTTAAAGGAACACAACTCATTTGGAATTTCATGCCCAACCAAGGTATGAACTGTTTTTAAAAAGCAATAATAATAATAAAGTGTGAGAAAAAAAAGTCATGATTGCTAAACTAACATGATTAGTGCATCTGCTCTGACATGTTGAGCTTTGGTGCTCATGTGGGAAAACACGTTTAAGTCTAGCTTGCAACATCCTGATCCTGTTCTCTCCACATCTACCCACAATTCCATTCAATAAAAAGGAAAAAAGCATAAATTAATTTAATTTTAGATTAAATACAAAAAAATTAAATAAAGTAACAAAAATTTAATTAAAAAGTTAATACAATTTTAAGTTTAAATTAAATTATTAAATGTAAATTAAATTAAATTGAAAGTTACTTTCAAAGGTGCTAAATAAAATAGTTATTTTTATTAGTATTAATAAATGAATGTTTTTAATTAAATTAAAAATTGTAATTGTTTACATTATTGCCCAACAATATATTAAAAGTTGGATATATAGTACTTCCAATTTTATCCACATACATACAGTATACTAACATGAAGCAATATTTACAGTATAGCAAATCTCAACTATATCCAACGTTATCTGCATATAATACAGTATACTAACGTAAAAATGTATAACTTGTTTTTCGTTTTTGGCACTATTATTGATATAATCGGACAGAAATGAGACAGACTGGGCTTGAACCTTTGTTTCCCGAATGAGCACCAAGGCTCAAAGTGTCTTGCAGATGTGTGTTCTGACTTGAACTTTTCTTTAATAAGTTTTAATAAATGTAGTTTTTCATCCTTCACTTCAGGTGGATGAGAAGCAGAGAGCTTCAGTGGGTTTTGGGAAGCTACTGGCCGCCATGAATACTTTAGGATTCTCAGCGGATGAGCAGAAGGCCATTTGGCATGTTTTGGCAGGAATATACCATCTCGGCGTCGCAGGAACATGCAAGGGTAAATCAGAACTAGACTTACGGCTGTATTTTGTCAAGCAAAAAAGTATTAGGTGAGCCTTTACTCTCTGTTTTTCCTTTCTTGTACGGCTTCAGTGGGCCGTAAGCAGTTTATGAGTTTTGACAGCGCGCAGACGGCCAGTGCCATCCTGGGTTGTGAGGGAGAGGAACTCCACACTGCCGTCTTCAAACACCACCTGAGGCAGTTACTGCAGAGAGCCTCCGGAGGTGTCAGAGAGCGCCGCGCCGCAGAGGAGCCAGAGAACGGTCAGAAACACACACTGAACTCTGTTCAACCCACCAGAATCTGAGAAGATCTGAGATAAACTGTGTAGAGAGGAACTAGAGATAGCATCCTGGAAATCAAATAAATGAAATATTGTTTGTTTGAGTTTTTATAAAGTTTTTATTATTCAGTTGATGAGGACTGTGACTGTTAAGCAGTTTAGCCTCATTGTAAAAATATATTTGACCACAGAATGACCATCCAGGTGATCAGTTAGAAACAAATATTTCTGAGAGCCACATATTAAATCTTTATAACCAAGTTATAACCAAAAACATTTCTGAGACATGTTGTTTCTGTTTTATAATATAAACCAAATTATGTAAATGGATATTTATTTATATCTGTTATTTAATATCTAAATAATATTTATTTCTCATTCTGCCATACACTACTGTTCAAAAGTTTGAGGTTGGTAAGAGTTTTTCATGTTTTGGAGTAAGTCTCTTATGTTCACCAAGGCTGCGTTTATTTTATCAAAAATGCAGTAAAACAGTAATATTGTGAAATATATTACAATTTAAAAGAACTGCTTTTCAGGACAGTTGAAATAGAAATCTTTTGTAATGTTAAAAATGTCTTTACTGTCGCTTTTGATCAATCTAATGCATCTTTGCTGAAGAAAATAATGATTTATTTTTTTAAATCTTTTCTTTCTTAGCATTTATTTAGTAGAATATCACTGTTTGCACAAACATATTGAGACACCGAAGACTGGAGAAATGATGCTGAAAATTCAGCTTTGCATCACAGGAGTAAATTACATTTTAAAATATATCCAAATAGAAAACTGTTATTTTAAATTGTAATAATATTTCACAATATTACTGTTTTTATAGTATTTTTGATTAAATAAATGCAGTCTTGGTGAACATAAGAGACATCTTTTAAAAACAAAAAATCTTGATTTGCAAAAATGGCACCAGAACTTAGCAAAATCATACACATCCTCTATTTGAGGATGTCCTAAATGGGAAAATATGTCAACTATGCGTGTGTTTCAGGTCCAAAACTGAGTGCTGCTCAGTGTGTGGAAGGGATGGCGGCTGGTCTCTATGAGGAACTCTTCACCACTATTGTGTTTCTCATCAACAGGTAAATACACACTGTTTGGTGACAGTTATATTTCTCTAAAGTGATATAGCAGTGTTTCCCAGCCTTTCTCTTGTTCTCTCTCCAGAGCGCTGCACTCTCAGCAGCTGACGCTGGCCTCTGTGATTGTAGTGGACACACCGGGCCTGAGGAACCCCAGACACAGCAGGGATGACCGAGCCGCCGGCTTCTCTGAGCTCTGTCACAACTACTTACAGGAGAGACTGCTGGAGCATTACTTCAACCACACATTCACAGACACGCTGGAGCGATACACACGGGTACCACACCGTCTCCAACCACTACGGAGATATGTTAGAAACTGCTGTTCTAGTGTTACAAATATTGCATATGAATATGAACCTTGCTGATTGAATTAAAATTGAATGGAATTTCGTTTCATTTTTAAAAATCATATATGAAATAATGTATTAAATAAAGTAATATTTATCATTTCTGTGTTTTACTGCCATTTTATTTGACCAATAAACTATACCTAAAAATGTCTTAAGTCAATCTCAAACAAATATTGAAAATTTGTTATTGACAACCTAAAACAGATATTTAATATTAATATGAACCTTGCTGATTAAATTTGAATTTAATTTAAAAATAATATATCAAATTAAAAAATTACATTCCTATGCATATTTATAACTTCTATTTTTTTGTATATATATATAATAAAAAAATATATATATATATATATATATTTTTTTTTTTTTTTTATATATATATATATATATATATATATATATATATATATATATATATATATATATATATATATACTGCCATTTGTTCAATAAATTATGTCTAAAAATGCCATACCTGTTATTTTTCATGGCGCCACCTCAAAAAAATATTGAATATGTAATCTAACTTTCCTATCCATATTTACTGTATAACTTCTGTTTCTGTATGTTTACTGCCATTTTTCTATATAGTCAATAAATTATGTCCAAAAATGCCATGCTTGTTATTTTTCATGACAACACATATAAATTTTTACTTTTTGGCTTTTTCATTTGAAATAATAATGGAGAGGTGAAAAAAAAGAGAAAATTTTAATAATGCTTATAAATCATTTGAGATCATTATTAACGTTCTGATGAATTTTCACAGGAGGGAGTACCTGTAGATTTCAGAGCCCCTGAGACGAGCCCGTCAGAGGTGGTGTGTGCTGTTGACCAGCCTGGACTGCAGGTATCACTCACTCATCCTCAACATGCTTCTTCCACACGGCAGTCACGCATGTGGTTTCACAGCGTGTGTCTGTGTGCGTTCTCAGGTTCGAGGACCAGAAGGTGACTCTCGAGGTCTCCTGTGGGTCCTGGATGAAGAGATGGTCACTCCCGGTTCCACCGAGAGCACAGTTCTGGAAAGAGTGTGTCAGTACTTCAGCGGCACAGGTGCTCCAGCCTGATCCTGACCTGCTGTTTTCATGTTTTTTGAGATGTTTCCTCAGGTCTCATCTTTCTGCTTGCTTGATTCTCAGTGCGCCAGTGCGAGCAGCCTCTGCAGTGTGAGATCGCTCACCTGATGGGTTCAGATCCAGTGCGCTATGATCTCTCAGGCTGGTTCGGTCAGGTCCAGAGCAACCCGTCTGTCCTAAATGCCAGTTCCCTGCTGCAGAACTCCTCAATGTAAGAGAATACAGATGATCACAGACTTTTGCACTGCAGTATGGATGACAGATTTTCCTTAAATAAAATTCTGAATATTGAAGTTTGCCAATTAAAATGAAAGAAATTGTTGAAGTAATTAATGATTTGATTTTACTCAAATATTCATTGTAATATTAAAATGTTCATTCATCTCTCCAATTTTATATTAATAAAGGTGCCAAGAAAAATAGCAGGTATAGTATTTAGAAATAGCTTATAGAACAAATAGCTAAAATGGCAATAAAACACAAGGAAATACATGTACATGTTAAAAAAAATGGGTGGGTATTTTATTTTATTTATTATTTTTATTTATTTTATTTTTTTATTTTTATGCACCGTTAAGCTTTTCCTCAATGCACAAGAGCTTATCCTCAAATAAAATTCAGAATATTGAATCTTGCAAATGCAAATGAAAATAAAATGTTAATGTTATTTGGGAAGTTATTTATAATTTGATATTATTGATGAGTATTATTAAAATATTCTATATGTTTTGTTCGTGTGAACTCTGGGACATTCATATATACTGTATATTACACAATATATAAGGAAATAGATGTTAATTATGGCTGAAATATTTTATTTTATGTTATTTGATTTGATTTGGTTCATGTGAATTAGTATGACAATAGTCCATCCGCTCACAGAAGACATATTAATGAATTCAATTCCATATCTCATTTAATATAGTATAATGCATTTGTCATAGCTGCTTGTCACTGAATAAATTGCTGTTGGAAAGCATCTCACATTCTACACATCTTTTGCACATGTCTACAGCAGACTTACGCAAGTGCTGTGTGTGTGTTAAGTTTTGGTGCTAAATCAAATTCAATAACACAGTGAAACTGGTTTCTTGTCCTCCTGAACTGTTTACCTAGCAACAGGGATAAACATCTGCTGCTAGTACTCACAATGGTGTTCATGCTGATGATGCAAACGTGCCGCAATAAAGACAAGTGTGAAGACAGCCAGCATCAGTATGAGGGCTTCCATTAGCTTGGTGTTGACAACTTTTAGAAAAGGTTCTTATTTGGTTTTCATTTTTGCTCTTTTTTTTGTTTTACTAAAAATGCATAGTAAGCGATGAAAAAAATCCAAACTGCTCACTAAAGGCAGTTACTATGTAGACATGCAGCAATGAGAAATTTAATACACAACTTTTACATTATTAATACTGTTGTAGTTTATGTGTAGAGACCATGCCAGATTGCTTTCATAACAGCTGTAAACCACACTGGAGTGCAAATAAACTTAAAACTAATTTTATAATTTAATTGTATAATTTAAATAAAAAACAATTTTTTTAATTAAAATAAAATTCTAAAATGAAATAGCATACATATTACTGCCTATATTTTTAACTAATATAAAGCAAACGTTTTTTCACATTTAAATTTGCAAGGTTCAGTATTGAAATGTTTGCTTGAGGAAAAGCTCTAGTATGAAAGTGTCCTTAGAAAAATTGCTTAAATTAAATAACATTAAATTACATTGCATTGCTTTACATTTCATTAAATAAAAAAAAATTACCACCCATATTTATAACTTCTGCCATTTTGCTATTTGATCTGAAAACTATATCTAGAGATAACAAATTCAGTTGTTTAATCTTTGTTTAAAATATGTTTTAAATTGAAATAAAAATTCAATAAAGGATATTTACTGTATAACTAAAATTTTGATATTTGTTCTCTAAATTATATCCAGCAATGCCATATACCTGTTGTTTTTCATGGCACCATAATTTTTTGGGGCACTTTTATGGATTATAATAATAGAGAGATAACAGGAAATCAGCGTTTTATTAATGTTAATGAGTTTTACAGTACGTTTGAGTTCTCTTGTAGGTTATTTGTACAAAACACATCAGTGCTCTTTCATACTAGTTGTAAACTGGACAGGGATAAATGTAAATTTGGATTTGAATTTTATTAATATTGCCATTTTGCTGTGCCTTTAATCTGTGTCTAGAAATGCCATATCTGTTTTTTTTTTCATGGCACCACATGCTTTTTTTGGCATTTTTATTGATGTAATAATGAAGAGATGACAGTAATATCTGTATATAAAATGTATATCATTAATACTGTAGTTCGTGTCTACCAAATAGTCTTTCATACCATTTGTAAACCTCACTGGTGAGGAAAACCCATTCTCAACCAATTAAAAACAAACCAAACTATGAAGTCAAACGGATGTGGGTTGATGCTAAAATCTTGAGAGTGAAAGCTCCCTAATTCTCTGTTTTCTTCTTTCACTTGTTCCTCTTCTCAGTGGAGCGGTGAAGGCCCTGTTCAGTCCGCGGGCATCCATGCCTCCTCTGTGCCGGGGTTTGGGTGGTGTGGAGGGCGGCTCTCAGCGCTCACTGGAGAGGTCCGGCACGTTGCGGAAGACTCTGAGCGGCGGGATGGCGGCCCTCAGGAGACATTCCCAGTGCATTGCCGTCAAACTGCAGGCGGTGAGAAACAAATGAGCTGTTATGAAGCTGTTTCCATCTGCTTTTTGTCTGTAAATCCTCTTCACAATTTCCGTGACTGTCTCTCTCTCTGAGCAGGATGCTCTGCTGAATCTGATACGGCGAGCGCGGCCTGTCTTCCTGCAGTGTTTGAGTGCTAAGACAGATGGCTGTGGCTTTGATGTCCCAGCACTGCGTGTACAGCTGCACTCCACACACCTGCTGCCGGCACTGCAGCTGTACAGAACAGGTCGGACACACACACACACACACACACACACACACACACACACTCACACTCACACTCACACTCACACACACTCTCATGTATGTTTGTTTCTTATCATGTATGGGACTCTAATGACTTCTGTTGTACTTCATTAAAGCAAATTAGTTGCAAGTATCTCTATTTCTGTTTGTGAAACTTCATGCAATAATTCACCCAAAAATGAAAATGTGCTGAAAAGTTACTCACTCTCAGGTCATCCAAGATGTAGATGAGTATGTTTCTTCATCAGAACAGATTTGGAGAAATGTAACATTACATCACTTGCTCACCAATGGATCCTCTGCAGTGAATGGGTGCCGTCAGAATGAGAGTCCAAACAGCTGATAAAAACATCACAATAATCCACACCACTCTAGTCCAGCAATTAACATGTAGTGAAAAGCTGAGTGTTTGTAAGAAACAAATCCATCATTAAAGCATTTTTTACTTTAAAGTTTCGCTTTTGGTAAAAATAAAAGTCCATAAAAAATATGAGTCTTCCTCCAGTGAAAAAGTCTATCCACTGTTGTCCCCTTGCATCAAAATCCACCGACGTATTTGTTTAAAACTGTATTGCAACTTGGTTTTCGCTTTTGCTAAACAGTGCTTGAGCTATGCATATTTCTCTCCTGATTCAGACAAGACAACTTTTCACTAAAGAAACCAATATTATAGATTATGGACTCCATAATGGTTTGAAGTTAAAAACATCTTGATGAATTTGTTTCTTACAAACACACAGATTTTCACTTCACAAGATGTTAACTGATGGACTGGAGTGGTGTGGATTACTTGTGGATTATTGTGATGTTTTTATCAGCAGTTTGGACTCTCATTCTGACGGCACCCATTCACTGCAGAGGATCCATTGCTGAGCAAATGATGTAATGCTAAATTTTTCCACATTTGTTCTGATGAAGAAACAAACTCCTCTACATCTTGGATAGCCTGAGGGCGAATACATTTTCAGCAAATTTTCATTTTTTAGTGTGAACTGTTCCTTTAAGATTAGAGATTTTAACCACTTGTGGTACAGACATGATTCCTCAGCTTGTATACTGCATCTCAAACATACTGAACATATGAAGCAGTTCTCCTTTTAAAAAACAAAATCAGGTCCCATTTTGTATTGTCAATTACCAAATGTCCTTTCAAAGACGGCAAGCTCTGTCTCTGTGTCTTGCAGGCTACCCTGAGCACATGTCCCTGGGTGATTTCCGCTGTCGTTTTCAGGCCCTCTCTGCTCCCATAATGAAACGATATGGTTCTGTCTTCATTACCCCTGACGAGAGGAAGGTCTGGACGTCCTGAATCCCATGGCACACACGTGCCTCATTACCCTCTGTTAAAATGTCATTTATTTTTAATGATGTCAAATGATGACAATATTTATTTCCCTGTTTATTAACCTGTTTATTGATTAGCCGGTTTTTGCTCGAATAGCCCTCATTGATTCAGGGAGCTGCTGTTCCAAAAGTGGGCTTGAGCTCTGTCTGTTTGTGTTTACATCCCTTTATATCAGGCTGTGGAGGAATTATTGATTGATTTGGATTTGGACAAGAAAAGCATTGTTTTAGGAGCGAGCAGGGTGAGCCAGAGTCATCTATCTATCTATCTATCTATCTATCTATCTATCTATCTGTCTGTCTGTCTGTCTGTCTGTCTCTCTCTCTCTCTCTCTCTCTCTCTCTCTCTCTCTCTCTCTCTCTCTCTCTCTCTCTCTCTCTCTCTCTCTCTCTCTCTCTCTCTCTCTCTCTCTCTCTCTCTCTCTCTCTCTCTCTCTCTCTCTCTCTCTCTCTCTCTCTCTCTCTCTCTCTCTCTCTCTCTCTCTCTCTCTCTCTCTCTCTCTCTCTCTCTCTCTCTCTCTCTCTCTCTCTCTCTCTCTCTCTCTCTCTCTCTCTCTCTCTCTCTCTCTCTCTCTCTCTCTCTCTCTCTCTCTCTCTCTCTCTCTCTCTCTCTCTCTCTCTCTCTCTCTCTCTCTCTCTCTCTCTCTCTCTCTCTCTCTCTCTCTCTCTCTCTCTCTCTCTCTCTCTCTCTCTCTCTCTCTCTCTCTCTCTCTCTCTCTCTCTCTCTCTCTCTCTCTCTCTCTCTCTCTCTCTCTCTCTCTCTCTCTCTCTCTCTCTCTCTCTCTCTCTCTCTCTCTCTCTCTCTCTCTCTCTCTCTCTCTCTCTCTCTCTCTCTCTCTCTCTCTCTCTCTCTCTCTCTCTCTCTCTCTCTCTCTCTCTCTCTCTCTCTCTCTCTCTCTCTCTCTCTCTCTCTCTCTCTCTCTCTCTCTCTCTCTCTCTCTCTCTCTCTCTCTCTCTCTCTCTCTCTCTCTCTCTCTCTCTCTCTCTCTCTCTCTCTCTCTCTCTCTCTCTCTCTCTCTCTCTCTCTCTCTCTCTCTCTCTCTCTCTCTCTCTCTCTCTCTCTCTCTCTCTCTCTGTCTGTCTGTCTGTCTGTCTGTCTATCTATCTAGTGATCTGTCGTTATGTCTGTCTTTTCTCATCTGTCTATCTGTCTGTCTGTCTGTCTGTCTGTCTGTCTATCTAGTAATCTGTCGTTCTGTCTGTCTTTTCTCTGTCGTTCTATCTATCTATCTATTGGTCTATCTGTCTATCTATCTATCTATCTATCTATTTGTCTATCTGTCTGTCTGTCTGCCTGTCTGTCTCTCTGTCTCTCCGTCTGTCTGTCTGTCTGTCTATCTATCTATCTAGTAATCTGTCGTTCTGTCTGTCTGTCGATCTATCTATCTATCTATCTGTCTGTCTGTCTGTCTGTCTGTCTGTCTGTCGATCTATCTATCGGTCAATCATTATGTAGTTCTGTCTATCATTGTTGGAAATAACACTTCTGAAGTTTTCAGGCCATTCTCTCTCTGATGTGTGTGTTTATGAAGGTGTTTATGAAGCGTGGTGTCCTGAGGTCTTTAGATCAGCAGAGAGATCAGTTGTTGAGCGGCTGGCTGGTGCAGCTTCAAGCATCCTGTCTGGGTCATATGGGCCGCCAGAAATACCGCCGCATGAAGGTGAGTCTCTTTTGTCCTCTGTTTATAGATCTGAGGATAGGTGCTCAGAGATGACTGTGTTCCTCTTTGTAATGACCCAGTGTTCATCGAGGGGAAGTAAAATGGACAATCAAACAAAATTATGACATTTCTGCTGCAATTATCTCTGATTAACTTCAGGGGAAAAAATGTAATTCTTGGAATAGTGTAAAATATAGCTTTTAATGGACTTTAGTAGTTGACTTTAATAGTGCTACAGTCTTGTGTATAGTTGTGTCAGTGTGGGTCTGATGCAGCATCTAATGTGAGTGCTGATCTGGGATCAGGTTCAGCAGATGGCAGTGAGCTGTATTCAGAGAAATGTGCGAGTCCTCACTGCAGTGGCCCACTGGAGCTGGTGGAAGCTGCTGTGCAGAGTGCGTCCCCTGCTGGACGTCAACATGGATGACCAGCGACTCAGATCCAAAGAGGTACTGACCCATTCACAAAGGACATGTTCATACTATACATAACATTTAAACCACTAAATCATTGAGTTATCCAGTAATCATCTGTACAATGATATTTGTGTATCTATCTATCTATCTATTTATCTATTTATCTATCTATCTATCTATCTATCTATCTATCTATCTATCTATCTATCTATCTATCTATCTATCTATCTATCTATCTATCTATCTATCTATCTATCTATCTATCGTTTGTCTGTCTGTCTGTCTATACTGTATATCGTCTGTCTGTCTGCCATCTGTCTGTATCTATCTGTCTGTCTGTCTGTCATCTGTCTGTCTGTCTGTCTGTCTGTCTGTCTGTATCTATCTGTCTGTCTGTATCTATCTGTCCGTTTTGTTTATCAGATTTGTTTCACTCCATTATAATTGTATCACATTCTGTTGTTCAGGATGAGATCACTACTCTGAGGAGACGTCTGGAAAAGTCAGAGAAAGAACGAAATGAGCTGCGTCAGACTGCAGACAACCTGGAGACCAAGGTATGTGTTTGTGCCGTGCCCCCTGAGCCACATATGAAATGATACTGTCAGATCAGAAATCTAAAATTTTTTTATCAGTCGGTGTTCACAGTGATGGATGGAGTCTGGTTATGAATTCTCATCAGTGAAAGCGTATTAACACAAACTCGATTGGGATCGGCTCATGAAGTGCTAATCTCTGTCATATGACTGCTGCTGATGAATGAACAGCTCTTCTGCTGAGACATTGACAGATAATGGTGTGTGTGTGCGTGTGTGTGCGTGTGCAGGTTACGGCTGTTGTATCTGAATTAAGTGATGAGCGGTTCAGAGGGGAGGCCATGAGTCAAGCTCTAGATACTGAGCGCACGGAGAGACTGCGTCTCGCCAAAGAGAACAAGGAACTGCAGGTACAGCCCACCCATCATCTGTCTCCGTATCTCTGTTTCTAATTGGTCAAATTTAATCACAAACTATCCAGTCTTGTGGGAATGTGTTATAAAGGCAATATTCAGAATGTCATATTACTCATATTAGTATTGCATTACTGTATGTTTACACAGTAAGCAAATTTTACGTATATATAAATTGTGTGTGTATATATATATATATATATATATGTACACGTATATATGTATATATATATATACATACACACATATACATACATATATATACTGTATATGTATGCTAATACAGTATACTGCATAAAATACTGTATCCCACAATGCCATGTTCACAAGCCAGTGCTATTTTAGTATAATTAAAATACTATTATAGTTTTTTTTTACATTTTATGTTTGCATTTTAATTTTAGTTGGAGTTTTATATATATATGAAAAACTTGTTGCATCTTTCCCAAAAAGACTCATGGCTGTATTCGATCAAAAGGGTGCTTCTACTAAATACTGAGCAAAGGGTCTGAATACTTAGGACCATGTGATATTTCAGTTTTTCTTTTTTAATAAATCTGCAAAAATGTCAACAATTCTGTGTTTTTCTGTCAATATGGGGTGCTGTGTGTACATTAATGAGGAAAAAAATTAACTTAAATGATTTTAGCAAATGGCTGCAAAATAACAAAGAGTGAAAAATTTAAGGGGGTCTGACTACTTTCCGTACCCACTGTATATACAGTGCTGCTTGAAAGTTTGTGAACCCTATAGAATTGTCTATATTTCTGCCTAAATGTGACTCAAAACATAATCAAAATTGGTCAAGTCCTGAAAATAGACAAAGAGAACCCAAACAAACAAATGAGACAAAAATATTTTCTTTACCCTTTATTTATTGAGAAAAATGATCCAGTGTTCCATATCTGTGCGGTGCAAAAGTATGTGAAATTGTGAATCTTTGCTTTCAGTATCTGGTCTGACCCCCTTTTGTAGCAATAACTGCAGGTAAATGTTTCTTGTAACTGCTGATCGGCTTGTAGGAATTCTAGCCCCTTCGTCAGTACAGAACCACTTCAACTCTGTGATGTTGGTGGGTTTCCTCCTATGAACTGCTTGCTTCAGCTCCTTCCACAACATTACAATTGGATTAAGGTCCAGACTTTTACTCTGTCATTCCAAAACATTAACATTGTTCTTCTTTAACCATTCTTTGGTAAAACGACTTATGTTCTTGGGGTTGTTGTCTTGCTGCATGGCCCACTTTCTCTTGAGATTCAGTTCATGGACAGATGTCCTGACATTTTCCTTTAGAATTTGCTGGTATAATTCAGAATTCATTGTTCCATCAATTATGGCAAGCTGTCCTTGCCCAGATGCAGCAAAACAGGCCCAAATCATAATACAACCACCATGTTTCACAGATGGGATAAGGTTGTTATGCTTGAATGCAGTGTGTTCTTTTCTCCAAACATAACGCTGCTCATTTAAACCAAAAAGTTATATTTTGGTCTCATCCGTCCACTAAACATTTCTCCAGTAGCCCTCTGGCTTGTCCACATGATCTTTAGCAAACTGCAGACGGGCAGCAATGTTCTTTTTGGAGAGCAGTGACTTTCTCCTTGCAACTCTATCATGCACACCATGGTTGTTCAGTGTTCTCCTGATGGTGGACTCATGACAACTCTTGCTTTTGGAGTTATCTTTGTTGGTGGACCGCTTCTGGGGAGGGTAACAATGGTCTTGAATTTCCTCCATTTGTACATCTGTCTGACTGTGGATTTGTGGAGTCCAAACTCTTTAGAGATGGTTTTGTAACCTTTTCTAACCTGATGAGCAACAACAACTCTTTTTTCTAAGGTCCTCAGAGATCTCCTTTGTTCGTGCCATGATTCACTTCCACGAACATGATCAGACTTTGATAGATCCCTGTTCTTTAAATAAAACAGGGCACACACTGACACCTGATAGTCATTTCACTGAATGAAAACACCTCTGAACAGATGGACTCTTAATTTCACCTTCAAATTAACTGCTGATCCTAGAGATTCACATACTTTTGCACTGCCCAGATATCTGGATACTTATTCTCAATAAATAAATGAAAAATAATATTTTTGCCTCATTTGTTTGATTGGGTTATCTTTGTCTATTTTCAGGACTTGTGTGAAAATCTGATTATGTTTTGGGTATTATGCAGTAATATAGAAAATTCTGTGTATATATATATATATATATATATATATATATATATATTATATTAATTCAGTTAAACTTTGTTATTTCAATGAACAAAAATGTTTTTTGTGATTTTAATTTGTTTTAACTATAATAGCCCTGGCCCAACCTGACTTACCAATAACCGTAGGGAAAAAGGCAAAATTAACAACTTGTATAATTAACAACTCATAATATTTCTGCAGATAAAAATATGCTATTTCGATTACAGCCACTTTGCTTCAAATTAAATATGTGCCTACTATCATAAAAAAATTATAAGTGAAACGTAAGTTACATTTTAAACAGTAATATTCTACTGTATATTGTCACATGACCTCATCAGGTTGCATGTTTAATTCAGCAAATGGCATCCAGTTAGCATCTTTCATAAGTTATTTTGTATTCTAAAATCACTTCTGTGTACAAAGACCTTTTCTCTTGACAGTCCAAATAAATAATGAGTTGAGAAAGAGATTAATCTTAAAAAATTGTGGCTGGTTGAAAAATTACACGTTCATTTATCACACTAGAAATGTAAGGTCAAGTGGAAGCAATGCACAGTATTCCTCACAGCATGTTCTGATTGTATACGGCACGTTTCAGCAAATGACGTACTGTAGGTAATGTATCCCATGCATATAGAAAATTAGCATATTGTCCACATACTATATAATGCAGAAACAGTATGATTAGTATGCTTTTCCAAACATAGCCTGCAATATTGTCTCAAATGCCTCACTGCTGTGTCTCCTGTTGAATTGTGGGAGTCACGCCCGTGTGTTTATTCTGTGCTCTGTCTCAGAGTCGTGTGGACCAGAGTAAAGTGACTTTTGAGGCCCTCGAGAGGCAGTTAGAGGAAGAAAAACAGAAAGTCAAGAATAAAGAAGCTCTCAGCGGAGTGGCGACAGGTAAGACAGGCTTCCGTGTAGATGCAATCAAACATGCTGGTGAAGAAAGATATGACTGTTTGCGTGGGTGTGTGTGAATTCTGCATGTGCACGCAGAAAGTGAGCTGCAGCTGCAGCTGGAATGCGCGCAGACGGAGGTGGAGTTCCTGCGCAGGCGTCTGCGGCAGACGGAGGAAAGACTTGAGAGTGAGAAAGAGGCCCGTCAGCTGCTGGATACTAAGGTATTAATATTAATTATTACATTAATTATGACCTCAAAGAGGCACCTTATAGTGTTTGTCAAGGTTTCTTTTAGTTTTCATACATATTTCTTAGTTTTTGTTGTTAAAGTTAACTACAACAGTTAAAAAATTGTTTTTGATAATTGAAATGAAGTTAAAATAAAAATATTAAATGAAAACTTGAACTTGAAAAAAAATGAAAATGAGAAATATTGCTTTGGGAACTAACATAAATAATTTAGTTAAAGAACTAAAAGGACCGAACCTGAAATAAAAATAAAGCTAAAAAAAAAAAAAGAATTATAAAAATGACAAAAGCACAACAAAATGACTAAAACTTAAATTGAAATGAAAACTGAAAATATAAAAATAAAAGCTAATTCAAAATGATCAATATAGTATTATTTAAATATTACTAAAATAGCACTAAAGTCTGATTTTGTATATACAACAAAACAAACAGAAGCCTTCACAATAAAAAAAATCAATCAAACAAACACACAAATAAATAAATAAATATCTCCCATTATTGCCCAGGACAAAGATACAGCTCGCTCATTTAACATGTAGTGGGGCATGTTGTCACACAATATAAGGTACACTTTCACAGTGGGAACCTGTTGTTTATTGACATTGATTTCAAAAGAATATAATTTTTAGTTTTTTAATTATGAATTATCTACAGTTAAAAAGCTGTCTTCAGAACATATCAGTAATTTAATGTGCATTATAGGATATAAAGGCTTCATAATTATAAAATGATAAAATTTCAGTTCCTGAAACAACAAAAATGTAAAATACAAAATGTACAAACTTTTTTTTAAATGTAATATATTCTACAGTTATAATATGTATTATATAATACATTTATATTATATAGATAAAAAAGCATAATTTAAGAAATTTTTTAATTAGATCGATATATATAGCATTTCTATTATTATTAATTCACAAAACAATATTCTAATTCAAGGCTAAACCACTATTAAGAGAACACAAGCTTTTATGAAACTGGACTGAAAAGCATATAGTTACTGAGATGTAGTCCTTCTGACGACTAGCCCCACTGTATGCTATTTACTGACCAAGTCCTTATATGAACAATCCTGTTTGATTTGTTCTGCAGATAATGACATGTTTGTTATTATTTATTATTATCATGTGCACTGCACTGAATAACCCTGTCATGTCCAGTGGGCTGCACAAGGTCCCTTCCTGATGATCTTTGGCTCTATCTCCCCCTTGTGGCAGGTCCAGGAACTGCAGTCTCAGCTTGATCAATCTAAACGTTCAGTGACTGAGCTAAAACGCCACTGCCGGCGGTTGACCTCTGACCTTCAGGACACCCGCGTGCTGACTGACAGCCTGCAGGGCCGCACTCATGAGCTGGAGAGGAAACAGAGGAGGTCTGTCTCCTTTGCTTATGATTCATTAATATTCAGCGTCACGCTATCTGGTTTCTTGAAAATGCATTCTCAAGCACTCTGTCTGGTCTGTGTCCGTGTGTGTGTATGTGTGTCTGTGTGTGTGTGTGTAGGTTTGACAGCGAACTAACCCAGGTGCTTGAGCAGGCTGATAATGAGAGGGAGCAGAAGGAGAGAGCCATCCAAGAGAATACCACCCTCGGTGCCGAGATATTCACCCTTCGCAAGACGCTCAAGGTAAGGGCCGAGGTCAAAGATCAAGTGTCCACCATCTGCAATCGTGCCCGTGAACTCCGGGTGTCCTCTGTCGGTAAACTGAACGAGTCCCCAGAGATCCCAAATATGCAGAGGAGAAAAGTTCTGCTTTAAGTTTATCGGATTATATAACTTTACAGTGTCATTATAGGAAAATAAATGAATGAGTTTTTACTCTGAAATACAAAGGTCAGAGGGAAATACATGTGCACACATTTATATCTGCATTATGCATTCGTGTATTTTAATACAATGTGTTTGTGATTGTAATTGTTTTTTTTGTGTGTGCATTTTGTGTGTGTGTGTGTGTGTGCAATTTTTGTGTGTATTTGCTGTTGTGTGTGTTTGTTTATATGCTTGTTTATGTTTGTATACATTTTTATATGTATGTGTTTGTGTATGGTTATGTGTCTGTGATTGTTTTTTGTGCATCATTGTGTGTGCATTTGCTTTTGTGTGTCAACTTCATGCATTTGTGATTATTTGTATAATTGTGTTTGCATGTGTGTATGTGCATGTGCGTGTTTGTTTCTTTTGTATGTATCTATGTTTTTTGTTCATTGTTGTGTGTTTGTACAATGTTTATTTTTTATTTTTTGGTATTTGCTTTTGTGTGTGTGTTTGATTGTTTTGTGCGTTTATGCATTTGTGCTTGTTTGTGTAAATGTGTGTTTGTGTGCATATGTGAATTAGTTTTTTCATTTTTGTGTGTGTTTGTTTTTCGTTGTGGTGTGTATTTTTATGTGTTTGTGACTGTGTGGTGATCACGGTATGTTTATGTGTCTGTGATTGTTTTTTTTGGTGCATTGTTGTGTGTGTGTGTTTTTGCTTTTGAGTTTGTTTTTTGTTTTTTGCATTAATTCTGTACATCTGTGTGTATATGTAAGCGTTTGTGTTTGTTTTATGCAGTTGCATAAGTTTGCGACAAGTTTTTTGTCGTTGTATATATTTTTGTGTATGTGTATGTGTCTGCATCTGTGATTGTTGTGCGTTTTTGCAATATGTGTGTATTTGTTTTTGTGTTTATGATTGTTTTGTGTATGTTTTTGCATTTGTGCTGGTTTGTGTATGGATATTTGTTGTGTATTTTTGTGTTTGTGTCTTTTTATATGTCTGTATGTGATTTGTGTGCATTATTGTGTGTTTGTACATTTTATGTGTACTTGCTTTTGAATTTGTTTATTAATGTTTTGTGTTTTTTTTGTGTAATTGTTTGTGCATGTATGTGTTTGTATAAGCATGCATGTTTATGTGTGTTATTTGTCTTGATGTTTGTATGATTTTGTGTGTGTGATGTTTGTCTTGTGTGTGTGTTTTTGCTCCTGCATGTTCGGTTGTTGGTTTGTGTATTTACGTTTACGTGATGTGTGTATGATTATGTTTGTGTGTTTCAGGAGAGTCAGGTGGAGGTCACGCACCTGCAGCAGCAGAAGGAGGAACTGTGTGCTCAGATCCGTGACCTGAGCGTCCCTCTCCACCTCACCTCCAACTCCATCCCTGAACTGAAGAAGAAGCTCCGTGAGCTGGAGACCAGAGACAAGGAGCGCTCGGAGGAGATCAGCCAGATGACTGCCAGAATCAAACAGCAGGAGCAGGTACAGGAACCCAAGAAGAGTTGACCTTTTGTAAAGGTTATGACGTCATAACCATGAGTACATTAACATATGACCACCCACATTTACATAAGTCTTAAAGGTGCAGTAACCCAAACAGGCCATCTGAACTCTGTTCTCCACAGATGCACCTGCGCTTTGAGATGGAGATGGAGAGGATGAAGCAGATCCATCAGAAGGAGCTAGAGGACAAGGATGAGGAACTGGAGGACGTGCAGAAGTCCTCACAGAGACGGGTCAGGGACGCAGAATGAATTACAACTCGACAGACCACCTTACAACCCTGTCTGAAACATCCTTTCCTGTCTGCCTGTCTGTGTGTGTGTGTGTGTGTGTGTGTGTGTGTGTGTGTGTGTGTGTGTGTGCACAGCTCCGTCAGCTGGAGATGCAACTGGAACAGGAATATGAGGAAAAACAGATGGTGGTTCATGAGAAGCATGACTTAGAGGGGCTGATTGCCACACTGTGTGAACAGGTAACACACGTATATATAAATTGTAAAATTAAAAAAAATGTATATACATTACATAATATTTTTATATATATATAAAAAATGTATTATTATTAAAATATTTTTTTATTTATTTAAAGGTAATAAAATTGTATTTATTTTTTATTGTTTTGTAAGAAAGCTTTTTGCATTTTAATTAAAAAAAAACTATATTTAGCTGATTTATATACCTTTTTTGACATCCTCAAAAGGATATTGTCATTTTCATAAATAATGGAATCTTTTTTGCGGTGTTATTATCATAGATAGCAACGTTTGCATTCACACACTGTAACCAACCTTTGTAACGTTCATTGCATTCCAGGCTTGATATTTATTAAATACAGTATGTGGGTCATTTGGATAGACGCGCTGCTTGATAGATCACAGAAAATTTTTTTGACCATCACAAATCAGCTCATATTGAAAGCCAAAATTATTTACTGAGCTTATGGGTTTTACTCAGTTTTCCACAGGCAGGCGTTTGTATGTCTCTGTGTTCACGTGGCCAGCATCATTACTCAGTTCTTATGGTGTAAAAGTCACCACCTTTATCCAGAAATGCCTGCCTCTCTCCCGTGATGTGAGTGTACAGTAAAGTCTTTCTGTTTGTGATTCAGTGTGATGTATAGATCTCTCTCTGGTCTCAGGTGGGCCACAGAGACTTTGACGTGGAGAAGAGGCTGAAGCGGGACCTGAAGCGCACACATGCCCTGCTCAGTGATGCCCAGCTGCTGCTGTCCACCGTTGAACAGCCTGGGCAGGGTCACGACCCCGGTGCCAAGGAGCAGCTGGAGAGACTGTGCTGCCAGGTGCCACTGCCATCCCATCATCCACACAGCACGGCTCACACGATTTATACAGCTTCGCATTATCGGTCTTCAAAAGTCCCACCATTAACCCCTTACTGCAGTAAAATATAGTAGTATTTTTGTGGCATTAGCCTTATTTGCCCAGTACATTTTAAGTAGTGATCTAGCTATTCATTAAATATTGATACAAAAATATTTTAATACACGTTGCTGATCTTATTGTGCGTGGTGCAGCCTAAGATGGTTTGCTAGTCGTAGATGGCTTAAACTGGCCAAAAATAAAAAAATAATAATAATGCTGTTTTCAACATTGATAACAAGAAATTTCTCTTGAGCAGCAAATCCAGCATATTAGAATGATTTCTGAAGGATCATATGACTCTGAAGACTGGAGTAATGATGCTGAAAATTCAGCACTGAATCACAGGAATAAATTACATTTTAACATATATTCAAATAGAAAGCAGTTATTTTATAATATAATAATATTTAACAATATTCCTATTTTTACTGTATTTTTTGTCAAATAAATGCAGGCTTGCTGAGTAGAAGAAACTTCTTTCAAAAACAATAAAAATACTTAATAATTCCTAGATTTTTAATGGCAGTGTGAGTTTGCATAGTTAGTTTTGTCAATACAAAGTCATCTAAAAATAATAAGGATTTACGCTAATATTGTTAGTGGTCTATATTTCTGTAGTTACCTTTATTTGACTTTTGTCTATGTGTGTTCTAGCTGGAGGACAGTGAAGCCAGACGGCTGGAGGCTGAAAGCGCACAGAAGACTCTGGCTGCAGAGCTGGAAAACGCTCAGATCGAACTAGAGAGCATCTGCAAGCAGAAGAGCCTGGTGAGGCCCCGAGACATGAAATGAGAGGAGCAAAGGGCTGATCTCAGGTTTATCTCAGTGCCTCTTTGTCTGTTGTCTCAGGTGGATGAGCAGCTGGCTCAGCTCCGCTACGAGAGGACGGACCTGATGAAGAGGCTGGAGGAAGACCAGGAGGATCTCAACGAGCTCATGAAGAAGCACAAAGCCCTCATCGCTCAGGTCTGCTGGAGTTACACACTCGCAGCACTCTTGGGGAGATATGACAGTCACTCAGTTTTCAAAATAGAGCAGGTTTTCCAATAACAAGCTGTTTTGATCTCCATCACGTAGTTGGGAAGTGTGGCAAAATGCTGTCATTTGTCACATTGCATTGCACGCTCTCCTAAAAATCCTCTCTCTCTAGTCTGATTCATTTGAGTAAATCTGTGATTCATTTTGCTAAATGGATGCTTCATTTCAACTGGTAAAAAAATGGTTTATCCTTTCACTTGAGTCATCGCTTAATAGTGTTCCAGTCCTTGGGCAACATCGTTAGATGTTTTCTTTTCATAGCAAAATAAATATTTAAATTACTGAGGTTTATGACTATTAAAAAAAAATATATATATACTCTAAAAAATGCTGACTTTGGGTCAAATATGGACTAACCCAACTTTTGGGTTAAAAATTTAATGTAAAAATGTAACCCAAAATATAACATATACTATATATATAAGAATTTAGGATATCCAGTAAGATTTTATTTGATTATACATATATGTGTATATGTATACATATGTGTGTATGTAGTGAAGCTAATTCATTTTTCATAGGGGTAGTTTGACTGTAGTCTTAACTTATTTGTGTTATGAGTAGCTTGACAAACATTTTCAAAGTAATTTCTCCAATACTGGTGTGTGTGAGGTTATGTAAAATACCTCAAAGCCAACTAAACATGTTTGTTTATGTCAGTCTTCCAGTGATATCTCTCAGATCCGAGAGCTTCAGGCTGAAATGGAGGATCTGAAGAAACAGAGACAGACCCTACAGGAGGAGGTGAGACAGACCTGCAGACAGACACACTGAGATATAGATGTGTGATGCATTAGATGTACATATGAACATATTACTGTAACATGGGCCGACTCACAGTTTACTACTGCTATGTACTGCACTTCTGTTACTGTTAGTAAAGTTCGTACTTTTAAGTATGAAATACACTAATATGGAATAATGTAAGAAAAATGCATATATGTATGCATGAATGCATACTTTAGAAATCCATCAGAAGTAGAACACTTTTTTTTAAAAAAAGCTTATTTTCAGCGTATTATGATTTGGGACATAATGGAAGCTTGTTTTTTTTAATTGTGACTTTTAATCTCACAATTTACATAAATGCAAACTCGCAATTGTGAGAAAAACAGTTGTGAGATGACGTGTCACAAGCAAACAGAATTGTGAAATGTAAACAGAATTTGCAGGGGAAAAAATTTTGAGAAAATTCTGAGAAAAGTCATAATTGTGAGATGCAAATTCACAGTTACGAGTTTATAACTCGTTTATAAAATAGTTTATAAAATAAAGAGTCACAATTACCTTTATTTTTTATTCCATGGCACAAACAAAAAACAATTGCAAAATGTAAAAAAACTTTTTTGTCAAATTGTAAATGTCAAAATTACAATTTTACAAAATTACAATGCAAATTCAGAATTTTGAGAAAAAAGTTATAAATTCGCAATTCTTGCAATTGTGAAATAATAAACACAATTCTGAGAAAAATTGTGAGATATAAACTTGCAATTGCAAAAAAAAATTTAAAAATCAGAATTGTGAGATAAAGTCGCAATTACCTTTTTATTTTTTGATTCTGTGACGGTAATAATCTTCTATAAGGACACACTAATCCTATTCTGTTGTGAACATGGAGTAGACATATTGTTGTATTTTCGTAACCCAGCGGTGCTTATCTTCCCAGCTGCAGACCAGCGTAGCACGTGTGCAGTTTCTAGAGTCGTCCACGGTGGCCCGCAGCATCGTAAGCAAGCAAGAAGCTCGTATCTGTGATCTAGAGAACAAATTGGAGTTCCAGAGAGGACAGGTCAAGAGATTTGAGGTCAGTCCAGACCCATTAACAGCTTCTCACTTTCTGCTCTTTCTCAGAGAGGATCTTTACAGTCTTACAGTGTGTGTGTGTGTGTGTGTGTGTAGGTGCTGGTTCTGCGTCTGCGGGACAGTGTGGTGCGGCTGGGTGAGGAGCTGGAGCAGGCGGCCCAGGCTGAGGCCAGGGAGAGGGAGAACTCCCGATACTATCAGCTGAGACTGGCGGATATGAAACTGGAAATGGACGACCTGAGCGTCAGAGAACAGGAGAGCAGCCGTCGACGCATGGAGCTGGTGACTGACACACACAAACCACACACCTTTCTGCTGTAGCTGATGAAGCAACACATTATTCTTCCCTATTTATTTGTACGATATTTAACACACAAATAGTAGTTTATCGACTATGGAAGTCCTAAAAGGTTATTTTATTTATTTATTTATTTATTTGTGATCACAATTTCATTTTCCTTCATTTTCTTTCATTTATCAGAAAAAAAAAAAATGAAAGAAATGGTACATTGCTTGGATATTCATTTTGAGATTTAAGAATACACTTATATTATTATTAATATATTTTAGTATATTATAAATATGAACTATGAGGGTTAGAGGACGGTAAAGCTCATCAAAATTGATAAATATGCTAAATTTAATATCTGATATATATCTGTATATACCGTTTGAAAAACCATACAAACATTTGGGGTCACTAAGATTTATTTAGAAAGAAGTCTCTTCTGCTCACCAAGGCTGCATTTATTTAATAAAAATACTGTAAAAACAGTAATATTCTGACATGTCATTACAATTTAAAATAACTTTTCTGTTTTAATATATCACAAAAAATGTATTTATTCCTTTGACGGCAAAGCTGAATTTTCAGCATCATTACTCCAGTCTTCAGTGTCACATGATCCTTCAGAAATCATTCTAATATGCTGATTTACTGCTCAAGAAACAGTTCTTAATATTATCAATGTTGAAAACTGCTGTTTAATATTTTCATGGAAACGGTGATACTTTTTTTTCAGGATTTTCTGATAGATAGAAAGTTCAAAAGAACAACATTTGATTGAAATGAAACTCTTTTGTAACATTATAAAGGTCTTTACTGTAATTTTTGATCAATTCATGCATCTTTGCTGAATAAAATTATTAATTTTTTTTTTACGTTTGAACAATAGTATCAATACCAGTAAAGTAAAAAAATATCAGATTACTCATATGGTTCTAATATATTGTGTATCCCTAAGAATAATGTCAAATATAGGTGTGGAATCTTACATTTCTGTAATATATTGAAATTAAAAATGGTGCATTCATTTCTGATCCTTAAAATGATCTAAAAATGAACTGCTTTTGTGAAACTCCATGGCACATTGAAAAGACATGTCCTCATAACTAATGTATTCATATCTACAGCCGCTCGGTGCATTTTCCCCTTAGTGGCCGCCCACAAGCCCGACACATTATTACCCATGAGAATACACCAATCTCACTGAAAATCCTGTAAATATTCATAATTTAACACAAAGGAGGAGGCCCTGCGTCATTACAGCACCTGCCGGCATGTAATGCAATTTGACCTGTGTGCTGAGAGTCAAAGGCATTCAGTATTATGAATATTAGCAACAGTGTTAGCGATGCCTGGCGCATACACAAAGACTGACGTCTGGGATGCGTTTCTTCCCGATGCGAAGACACACACATGCTGAGACTCTCCAGGTTATTGGTTATGAAAGGGAGGGGCAACAGTGAAGGTGTGGTTGTCATGGAGATGAGAGGAGCAGAATGGGATTTGTTGTATCAATAACCTTGAGGAGACAATGAGAATTAATCATGGACAGACAGTGGCGGCTCGTCCAGGAGAGCAAGAGACTGGGGACCTACAAAGAAGGGAAGAGGAAAATGAATCGTGTAATCAGTCGCTCATTATCAAATTATTCTATGAACAAGAGCTTGCGATTAATAATGCAGGATTGTCCTTTAGCAAACAAGCACTTCAGAAGTTAAAGAGAAAGGCTTGCCAAAAAAATAAAATATCTGGATAAATTAAGGCCATTGAAACATAAGTGGACAGACAGTGGCGGCTCGTCCAGGAGAGCAAGAGACTGGGGACGTACAAAGAAGGAAAGAGGAAAATTAATCATGTAATCAGTCGCTCATTATCAAATTATTCTATGAACAAGAGCTTGCGATTAATAATGCAGGATTGTCCTTTAGCAAACAAGCACTTCAGAAGTTAAAGAGAAAGGCTTGCCAAAAAAATAAAATATCTGGATAAATTAAGGCCATTGAAACATAAGTATTTTTACAACTATTTTAAGTTTATGTATTTAATTAAAATATATATACATATAAATGCTTTTAGTTTTTGAAGGCTTCATTTTCATTACATCTTAGCCTTTATATAATTAAGTAGATTTTTATGTGTTCTGAAGAAAATAAGCGGTTTAATAATGATGCTAGCCGTAGTAAGCAGGAAATTAATGGGGCACACTTTGAGATTAAACGCTTGGGTAATGATTTCTCTTGTCCTGATGCAGGGTCTTTATTTCCCCTGGAGATCCAGCGTGACCGTTGTGGGTTATCTGATTTGATCTTGTCTTATCTGTTTCCAGGAAATGCAAGTGGAAGAGCTTAGCGCAGTAAGACAGACCCTGCAAGCTGATCTAGAGACATCAATCCGGCGTATCGTTGATCTACAAGCCGCGCTGGAGGAGGTGGAGTCCAGCGATGAAAGTGATACAGAAAGGTATCGCTAATGACGTGCGCCTGACCTTTTCCATTTCCCTTTTGGTTCATTCCATATAATAGTGTGTTGAAGAAAGTATGCTATATGCTTGGATGGTGTATAACTTCCAGTGGATTTTCGAAGTATCGTCATGCATTTTATTTAATTTAATTTTATTATTTATATTTAATTTTATTTTGGGGAGAAGGGGGTGCATTTTTTTTTATTAGCGTTTCTTTATTTTATTTTAGTTTTTTTTTAGTTTTTATTCTATTTTATTTTATTTAGGGTTTTTGTTTTTCGCATTTGTTTTAATTTTTCAGCAAATCTAACTTTTTATTTCATTAGGGTTAGGTTTGCTTTATTTTATTGTATTTTTGGCAAACTCGGCTCTAGCAAATGGCGACAATATAACAAAGAGTGAAAAATTTAAGGGGGTCTGAATACTTTCCGTACCCACTGTATGTGCACAGGTTTTATAAGTAACAGTTTTTATGCTCTAAAAGTAACATCAAGACGTAAAACTTCAGAATACTGGTTTCTTCCCTTTGGGTTTTAAGTTTTACTTCTTGCTGTTACTTAGTAATTGCTTTCATTCTTTTTCAGTTGAGCTGAAATGTGAAGAGATTTTCCTCACTGTGCAAAATCAAGGCTACACTTTGCTAGTATAAACGTTTCAATAATGCCTTCCTCCCTCAACATATAGTAAAATGCGGTCCGATGTATCAGAGTTCACAGACTTTGATCTTCTCCGCCAGACTGCTTAGACTTCACTCAAAATTCGATATTCTTGCTTTGCTCGTACCTCCAACCACTTTAGCTTTCCGCTCCACTCCTGTGCGTCTCTGACTGCGTCTCCCTCTTCACACAGTGTGCAGACGGCTGTGGAGTCCTTCTCTAGAAGGAAAGATCTGTAAGCACTCCATCCCCCATCCTGTTGTTGTTCTCTCCCATGTATCCATGTATTTTCTATGTTCTGCATTTGGGAATGAGCAATCAGATGAATGCGGGCTTCAAGCTAGGACAGTGGTTGCATATTGGACGATATAGAAAAAAAATGATATATTTTAGACTTTTGGTGATATCCAATTTAAGTTATTATTAGTCAAACATTATCATCGATATTGTAATTAAAAAATAATAATAAAATGTAAAAATTCAATAAATCTATTTTAAAATTATTTTGTACTTTTATTTTGTACTTTTTAAAAAATATGTATTTATCTATTTTATTATGTTTTTATTTTATTTTATTTATATTATTTTATTTTTGTTAACCCACTAGCTATATTTGCTACTGTTAAATCCTAGATGCTATTCAAATATTTGTCTTAGCGTTCTCATACTCACAAATTGCAAGACAAAGAAGAATTGTGGAACTACTTTAATGATCTTAAACAAACTTAACAGCCAAATAAAAGTGTTTTAAAAGCATCTAGGATTCTAAATTTGATATTGCCAGATATATTATTGCAAATACATTCCCTATATCGTCCAACTCTAGTTGCATAACATACATTAACGTCTGTTGTGACATGAAGAAATGTCCTGCTTTATGCAGTATGGTTTCTTTTTTGCATATAAATGCACGGCGTCTCTTTGTGAACCATGGCTTAATGGTGTTGGCGGAGTCTAACACATAACCATCCTTCTCTCGTTGGTCTAAAAGTTTGCCATCAAGCAAATGTTAATGGATGGGCCAGTGCTGCGTTTGGCTGTTGATGTTGCCTGCTAAGCCTGTTGCTCAGTGCTGTAAGTGTGTGTGGACTTGTGTAAGGTCACGGCTTCCTTTCACACGTCTGAATGAAGATAGACGAGAGTCTCCGCTGGACAGATGTGAACAGACACCTACTCGTCGGACACAAACCGCCACATACCCACACTGCCACTTTGCTTTGTTAAATGCAAGAAGCTTTCCTCTGTGCGAGAGAGTCCTTTTAAAAGTTCACCAGCTGTGATATGCTTTGTCTTCTGAATAATGCATGCGCATTAGTCGAGACCCCCCGCATCTCTTCACTTTCAGTTGTCTGTGCGAACGAAAAAGGGGATAAAATGAATTGTGTTGCATTTGTTCAGAGCTTTGGGTCTTAAATCTCTGTGCGAATGTAGTGAGTCCAATTACAAGAGCAGGGTAGGAGAGAACCCACGGCATATGCAAGCAAATTAACAATGTTTTTGTTACCTTACTCTTCTATGTTTGAATAAGAGCTTCTGGAAGCTAGAAAAGGTTTTGATGCAATGGCTCTGTTCCAAAACCTAATGATCTGCCCAGCATTTTAAGTCATCATAGGCATACACACAACAAGAAACTGTTTCTAACTGTTTTGAGCAAATTCTAAAGTAGCATCACATGTATTAGTTCAATCCCTGAATGCAATGATAGCCTCGTGGACAGCGTGCTGACATAAAAATATGTATTTATCTATTTTATTATGTTTTTATTTTATTTTATTTATATTATTTTATTTTTGTTAACCCACTAGCTATATTTGCTACTGTTAAATCCTAGATGCTATTCAAATATTTGTCTTAGCGTTCTCATACTCACAAATTGCAAGACAAAGAAGAATTGTGGAACTACTTTAATGATCTTAAACAAACTTAACAGCCAAATAAAAGTGTTTTAAAAGCATCTAGGATTCTAAATTTGATATTGCCAGATATATTATTGCAAATACATTCCCTATATCGTCCAACTCTAGTTGCATAACATACATTAATGTCTGTTGTGACACGAAGAAATGTCCTGCTTTATGCAGTACGGTTTCTTTTTTGCATATAAATGCACGGCGTCTCTTTGTGAACCATGGCTTAATGGTGTTGGCGGAGTCTAACACATAACCATCCTTCTCTCGTTGGTCTAAAAGTTTGCCATCAAGCAAATGTTAATGGATGGGCCAGTGCTGCGTTTGGCTGTTGATGTTGCCTGCTTAGCCTGTTGCTCAGTGCTGTAAGTGTGTGTGGACTTGTGTAAGGTCACGGCTTCCTTTCACACGTCTGAATGAAGATAGACGAGAGTCTCCGCTGGACAGATGTGAACAGACACCTACTCGTCGGACACAAACCGCCACATACCCACACTGCCACTTTGCTTTGTTAAATGCAAGAAGCTTTCCTCTGTGCGAGAGAGTCCTTTTAAAAGTTCACCAGCTGTGATATGCTTTGTCTTCTGAATAATGCATGCGCATTAGTCGAGACCCCCCGCATCTCTTCACTTTCAGTTGTCTGTGCGAACGAAAAAGGGGATAAAATGAATTGTGTTGCATTTGTTCAGAGCTTTGGGTCTTAAATCTCTGTGCGAATGTAGTGAGTCCAATTACAAGAGCAGGGTAGGAGAGAACCCACGGCATATGCAAGCAAATTAACAATGTTTTTGTTACCTTACTCTACTATGTTTGAATAAGAGCTTCTGGAAGCTAGAAAAGGTTTTGATGCAATAGCTCTGTTCCAAAACCTAATGATCTGCCCAGCATTTTAAGTCATCATAGGCATACACACAACAAGAAACTGTTTCTAACTGTTTTGAGCAAATTCTAAAGTAGCATCACATGTATTAGTTCAATCCCTGAATGCAATGCAACAAGCAATTTAAGCAGAGTGCTATTATATACTGTATGTATTTAATGCAGTTCTGAAAATCATCCCCAAATAAAATCTAATAAAAAATTAAAAATCTACTTTATGCTTAGTAGAGTATCTCTTGCATCATTTAGCAACAACATGAACTCTGTTGTAATCAGTTGTGAGATTAAAAAAAAAAAAAAAAAATATATATATATATATATATATTCATTCATTCAATAAATATATTTTTAAATTAGAAATTACTTTTTATTTTATTTTTTTAAGTATAGCATTTTAAAATATTTTTTATATTTATTATTTACCTTTAATATTTAACCTACTAGGTGTATTTACTACTGTAAATACACCTAGTAACAGAGCAAACAACAATCAGACGTTTCGGCAGCAAGCCTTCTTCAGTGAATCATATAGTGACGTTTCCTACAAGAGTTTAAAAAATCTTTTTTTTTAAATATTTTTTCAGATATAATATTGCAAATGTATTCCCTATATTGTCCAGCTCTAGTTGCATAACATCCATTAATGTCTGCTGCAAAATGAAGAAATGCACTGCTTTATGCAGTGCGGTTTCTTTTTTGCATATAAATGCACGGCGTCTCTTTGTGAACCATGGCTTAATGGTGTTGGCGGAGTCTAACACATAACCATCCTTCTCTCGTTGGTCTAAAAGTTTGCCATCAAGCAAATGTTAATGGATGGGCCAGTGCTGCGTTTGGCTGTTGATGTTGCCTGCTAAGCCTGTTGCTCAGTGCTGTAAGTGTGTGTGGACTTGTGTAAGGTCACGGCTTCCTTTCACACGTCTGAATGAAGATAGACGAGAGTCTCCGCTGGACAGATGTGAACAGACACCTACTCGTCGGACACAAATCGCCACATACCCACACTGCCACTTTGCTTTGTTAAATGCAAGAAGCTTTCCTCTGTGCGAGAGAGTCCTTTTAAAAGTTCACCAGCTGTGATATGCTTTGTCTTCTGAATAATGCATGCGCATTAGTCGAGACCCCCCGCATCTCTTCACTTTCAGTTGTCTGTGCGAACGAAAAAGGGGATAAAATGAATTGTGTTGCATTTGTTCAGAGCTTTGGGTCTTAAATCTCTGTGCGAATGTAGTGAGTCCAATTACAAGAGCAGGGTAGGAGAGAACCCACGGCATATGCAAGCAAATTAACAATGTTTTTGTTACCTTACTCTTCTATGTTTGAATAAGAGCTTCTGGAAGCTAGAAAAGGTTTTGATGCAATGGCTCTGTTCCAAAACCTAATGATCTGCCCAGCATTTTAAGTCATCATAGGCATACACACAACAAGAAACTGTTTCTAACTGTTTTGAGCAAATTCTAAAGTAGCATCACATGTATTAGTTCAATCCCTGAATGCAATGCAACAAGCAATTTAAGCAGAGTGCTATTATATACTGTATGTATTTAATGCAGTTCTGAAAATCATCCCCAAATAAAATCTAATAAAAAATTAACCCACGGCATATGCAAGCAAATTAACAATGTTTTTGTTACCTTACTCTTCTATGTTTGAATAAGAGCTTCTGGAAGCTAGAAAAGGTTTTGATGCAATGGCTCTGTTCCAAAACCTAATGATCTGCCCAGCATTTTAAGTCATCATAGGCATACACACAACAAGAAACTGTTTCTAACTGTTTTGAGCAAATTCTAAAGTAGCATCACATGTATTAGTTCAATCCCTGAATGCAATGCAACAAGCAATTTAAGCAGAGTGCTATTATATATGTATTTAATGCAGTTCTGAAAATCATCCCCAAATAAAATCTAATAAAAAATAAAAAATCTACTTTATGCTTAGTAGAGTATCTCTTGCATCATTTAGCAACAACATGAACTCTGTTGTAATCAGTTGTGAGTAGTAGCAAACTTGCTGCATACTGTAGCACAAAAAGTGCTTCTTAGTTCTGTGGAGTTCAAACAGTAGAGCATGGTGCAAGCAACGCCAAGGTCATCGGTTGGATTCCCAAGGAATGCATAAATTTGATTAAATGTATGCCTTAAATCCAGTGTAAGCCACTTAAATAAATGTGCCTGCCAAATGCATAAACACGAATGCAAATATATGCCTATGCAGAGTGTTCCAAATGTGCTTTGCTTGGATGGATCCATGAAAACCCTTCTAAATCCATGAAACCTTTCAATTGCACAAAGGTTCTTTATAATTGAAAAAAGGTTCTTCAGATTAGTAAATTAATCTTCACACTAAGAAAAAAATGGTTCTTTTAAGAATTGATCACTGAAAGGTTCTTTGCTGAATCCAAAATGGAGGTTCTATTGCATCGCTACAAAACCCCCTTTTAAAAACTTCATTATTAAGAGTGTGGGATTCTCCATTAGAAGATAGCTGCCTTTTTAGGCAAATAGCAGCAAGGCAGCACTCTAGCTCTTGGAACAGAGCTTATGTTTTGGGATCTCAAGCAAACAGTTTTAGTCGGTCTGTAAACAGGCTGTGGATCAGTGCGTTGTGCCCCTACGAGCCCTGATAATGACAGTGCTCTCAAGACTAATGAACTCGCAGTTCACTGAACACACATGGCATGCTGGGTAGCAATGAGGACATCAGAGCTAATATCACCCCCATGTGTGGTGTTACAGCCCCAATGACGAGAGATCTCCTCTCAAGCCATGTGCATGATCATATTCATGTAGGTCATGTATGCATTGATATAGGCTTCGATCGCTTGTGCTATGAGAGCATGTTGCACAAATCTTGATCCATCCATTGAAAGGCATGATATGATTTTCACACTTGGTGACATGGGATTTGAATTTCAGCGACACCATGTCCAGCGTCGGATCCAGTGTGGGCACTGAAGACGTCGGCGAAGGGATCCGTCAATGGGCAGGTGTACCGCGGGGAGGCCGAGGAGGAAGAACTTCTCCTTACGCAGGAAGCAGCTCCGGCCGCCAGTCTGTTACCGACACCATGAGCACCTACAGTTTCAGGTAACACAGCAAAAAAAGTCTGATAATCAATAAGTACGAGTGTGCTTCAGTAAACAAGGTAACACTACCAGACCAGATTAGGTAAGTAGTCATTTTTAGCAGACATGGCTTTAATCCTGTGAAACACAAAAGGAGAAATGTTGAAGAATTAATTTTTTAATTTTTAAAATGAACTGTGTTGCATTTGTTCAGAGCTTTGGGTCTTAAATCTCTGTGTGAATGTAGTGAGTCCAATTACAAGAGCAGGGTAGGAGAGAACCCACGGCATATGCAAGCAAATTAACAATGTTTTTGTTACCTTACTCTTCTATGTTTGAATAAGAGCTTCTTGATGCAATGGCTCTGTTCCAAAACCTAATGATCTGCCCAGCATTTTAAGTCATCATAGGCATACACACAACAAGAAACTGTTTCTAACTGTTTTGAGCAAATTCTAAAGTAGCATCACATGTATTAGTTCAATCCCTGAATGCAATGATAGCCTCGTGGACAGCGTGCTGACATATAGCACCATTGCGCTTCGGGTGTCCTGAGTTTGAGTCCCAGCTCGTGGACCTTTCCCGATCCCATCCCCCTCTCTCTTCCACTTCGCTTGCTGTCAACTAACTGTCCCATCAAAATTAAGGCAAAAAACATAAAAAATTAATCTTTAAAAAAAAAGTTTAATTTGCAACTACATCAACTGTAAGTTATTAGAATATTTGAAGACTGTCTGCTTAATATCTGCTAATACTTTTCAATGGTCCACCAATATGCATTCATAACAGTCTACTCGTACTCTGTTGAGAGTTAGTTGGTATGTAGTTGCAAAGTTACCTGTAGTTAGTAGAATGTCTAAAGTGGAATAAAGTGTACCCCAATCTGCATTAGAAACAAGCAACTAAACATTGGATTACATCTAAACAAACTTTTGAAATCTAGTTGTTTATGTGAAGTGCCACAGTCTTCATTAACATGGCTTTAAATGGCTTGGAAGTGTTTCCAGTTTATTGTGCCATATGCATCAGATATTTAGCAAATGAAGTGTGGCCCTGAGGCTGAGACTATGTGCGGATTGACATCGATGACGATTAGTCATGTCTTGTCAGATACTTCAAAATGCCTGCTTTTGTGCTGCAAGAAAGCCATATGGGTTTGGAATGACACGAGGGTGAGTAAATGGTGATATAAAACGCATCTTTTATATTCATTGTTATTGTCTGTCTTTTATTCCCTATGACAGATCTTGCACACAGGACCTGGACGAAGACGTCAAAGAAAGTTCCGGTGGTCTTGGCAGAGCGTCATCATCTACGGCCCTTTCTGAGCTCCTGGAGGGTCTGAGGAAGAAGCGCGCTGGGTGGGAAAGAGGCTCAGAGGTGGGCGAGGGGAGCGCAGTGTCCCTTCCCATCTATCAGACGACAGGGGCCTCCACACTACGCCGCAGGTCTTCAGCGCTGTCTCTAGAAACAGAGGAAGGTCTGGAGGACCTGCCTCGGCCCGGCATACTGAAACCTCCCAGTCCCCACCTGCCCCGTGCCTCCAGCCTCCGCTCCCTATCCGAGGCAGGCCCAACGTCCTCCACCACCACAACCACCACAGGAAAGATGAACCGCTTCAGCTCCTGCGACTCCCTCGCATCAGTGACCTCCACCGCAAGTTCCCGCCGCCACTTGTCCAACCTGTCCATCCCTGAGGAAGGAGAGGAGGAGCCCAGGTCGAAAGCCATGCCTCCTCTTGGGTCCTATCAACCAATCCGACATCGATTACTCGGCGGCCTGGTGGCGGAAACTGGAGAGTCGCAATTGGGATCGGAACCGCTTGTGTTCCAGAATCGCAGACTCCTTGGGAATCAAGACAAGGACAGGGCTAGAGTCGATGCAGGGGACACCAGCTCAGACATTCTCCCAGCAATCCGACGAGCACAGTCCACTAGCAGTCTGGCATCAAACGGTTCCCGAACGGGCCAGAGACGAGCCCTCAGCGTGCACTTTGGGGAGTTGCCACTGTCCAGAGCATCGCGTAGGGAGTCCGACTCAGACTCTTCAAGTTCTGGAGGATCTCAGAAGCGCCGTGGGCCTCAAGAAGAGAGGCTGGAAGCCGAGGGCAGCGAGGATGTCAATTCTGTGATGAAGAAGTACCTCAAAAAAGCAGAAGTGGACTAGAAGACTCAACGAGGTTAAGCTTAAAACTGCACTGGCCTGCTTTACATTTAAGGGGGTCATATCATGAGGAACCTAATTTTCCCTGATCTTTTGAGATCGAGTTTGTACTGAAACATACTGTAACTTTGAGAGCTTGAAACTTCCTCCCCAGTCCAAATCCAAGGATACTCTGAAATCCTTGGATTTGTATTGTCAGAAACATTATCTTTTGATCACCCACACATTACACATCACAAACGCCAGTTTGCTATTTAAGTATTAATATGCACTCTTTAAGCACAAAGGTGTACCTTTTGAAAGGTGACTGCTTTTGTACCTTTTTTCTGAGTGTATGCAAATTGAATGTTTACATGCAAGTATTAAAAGGCACTGCTGCAAAGAAAAAAACATTTTACAGTAATAGAGGGGGTGGGAAATGGTGTGACCACTTTAAATGACAAAGAAATTCTGGAGAAAAAAAAATAGCAACATGAAACTATTTTGACTTGTGAAAGGATTTAAATCATTGAATCACTCTTTTTACTTTCTCCTGACAGGATGGATGAAGATGTGGAGAATCATCCTTGTCCAGAATGCAATGAGGCACATTTAAAGCACAAATACACTGAGGATTTATTTTGAGCACTGTTTGTACACAAATAGAAATGTTAAAGGTGAACATCAAATTCCTAAAATTCTCAGTGTAAACATGCCCTTTATTTGAGCCGCACGGATATCCTCGGGTGCTGCAGGTCGGGGAAATTAATCTTGACCAGTGAGCGCTTGCTTTCCCTCTCAGCAGTCAGTGCAAATTTGTTGAACTCCAACAGATGTAAATAAAAACGTCAAGTAGAATCATTGGTATTTGCGTCAACCTTTCATAGGAGAGGAGCAGCATCACATTCACAGAGGAAAACAACTGAAATGGAGCCTTTTTACAGAGCAGAGATTGTGCTTATAACGCAGAGGCTCTCCATAATAATGGAGCCTGACCTTGTTTCTGCAATTGAATCATTATCTTAGACTTATTTGCCTAGGAACGGAGTAAAGAAAAATAGTTGCCGGAACAGAATTTGAAGCTACTACACACAGACGACATGCTCTATATAAACGCACTTGGTAAGCATAAACAGGCTAAAGGAATATTCCAGGTTGAGTTATGCTAAATTGTAAGCACAAAGAATAATTTTCACTGGTTTTCCTTGAGGTTACAGTGAGGTACTAAAAATTGAAGTAAATGAGGCCGGTTTTGTAGGTTTTAAAAGCAGAAATGTGTAACTTTTTATACAAGCTCTTTTAACTGTAATAATCATTCAGTGTGGTCATTACCATTATGCCACAAATTGAGCTTAATTACTGTAACTTTGAGAGCTTGAAACTTCCTCCCCAGTCCAAATCCAGGGATACTCTGAAATCCTTGGATTTGTATTGTCAGAAACATTATCTTTTGATCACCCACACATTACACATCACAAACGCCAGTTTGCTATTTAAGTATTAATATGCACTCTTTAAGCACAAAGGTGTACCTTTTGAAAGGGGACTGCTTTTGTACCTTTTTTCTGAGTGTATGCAAATTGAATGTTTACATGCAAGTATTAAAAGGCACTGCTGCAAAGAAAAAAACATTTTACAGTAATAGAGGGGGTGGGAAATGGTGTGACCACTTTAAATGACAAAGAAATTCTGGAGAAAAAAAAAATAGCAACATGAAACTATTTTGACTTGTGAAAGGATTTAAATCATTTAATCACTCTTTTTACTTTCTCCTGACAGGATGGATGAAGATGTGGAGAATCATCCTTATCCAGAATGCAATGAGGCACATTTAAAGCACAAATACACTGAGGATTTATTTTGAGCACTGTTTGTACACAAATAGAAAAGTTAAAGGTGAACATCAAATTCCTAAAATTCTCAGTGTAAACATGCCCTTTATTTGAGCCGCGCGGATATCCTCGGGTGCTGCAGGTCGGGGAAATTAATCTTGACCAGTGAGTGCTTGCTTTCCCTCTCAGCAGTCAGTGCAAATTTGTTGAACTCCAACAGATGTAAATAAAAACGTCAAGTAGAATCATTGGTATTTGCGTCAACCTTTCAAAGGAGAGGAGCAGCATCACATTCACAGAGGAAAACAACTGAAATGGAGCCTTTTTACAGAGCAGAGATTGTGCTTATAATGCAGAGGCTCTCCATAATAATGGAGCCTGACCTTGTTTCTGCAATTGAATCATTATCTTAGACTTATTTGCCTAGGAACGGAGTAAAGAAAAATAGTTGCCAGAACAGAATTTGAAGCTACTACACACACACAGACGACATGCTATATAAATGCACTTGGTAAGCATAAACAGGCTAAAGGAGTATTCCAGGTTGAGTTATGCTAAATTGTAGCATTTGTGGCATAACGGTTAATCACAGAGAATAATTTTCACTGGTTTTCCTTGGTTACAGTGAGGTGCTAAAAATGGAAGTAAATGAGGCCCGTTTTGTAGGTTTTAAAAGCAGAAATGTGTAACTTTTTATACAAGCTCTTTTAACTGTAATAATCATTCAGTGTGGTCATTACCATTATGCCACAAATTGAGCTTAACTTGTACTGAGCCTGGAATACTCAAACTACATTTGAGATCTATTTAATGAAAGCCGCACATTACCACAGTAAGCATTTTCTTAACCCTTACCTGTGGTAAATCACTATAATGCAGTGCCTCAAATTTAAATTGGTGCTTCCACTACATTTAGATGACAGCTGAGACAGGTGTACGCAACAGTCATACTTTCTTGCACAGATCAAATGTTTTTTCCAGAGACAATGACAAGTTTGCTTTACCCTCCAACAGTTTTATTGACCGGAAGCTTAACTACAGTGGGACCATGGTGAGAAATTTGAGATCCCAACTCAAATGTCCAGCAGCGGCTTTCTGGGAATGTGCCGCTTCCCATCCACATCTGCAATAAGAGAACATGATCAATGCTTTAGTCTCTACATTCAATCAATTCAGATCAATTCTCTACATTCACACATCAATTTAGTACATCTACAGGTCCTTGCCTGGTCACACCTTGGCAGCTTGCACCTTCCGTCCCCTTCCTTTACCCTGAAGGAAACAGATGTTAATTTGTGCATAGCTTTAGAAAGATAAAAAGAAATTAAAAAGCACCTTTTTAGGTGGATTTTCACCATCTGAGGCTTTCCTGCATTTACGAAACATTTGATTAGCTTGTTTTGAGAAACAAATGAAAGTTAAGGAAAATTAACTTTTTAATTAAATGTTAGATGTAACTTACTCATCCTCTCCCTTTTCTGGCTTCTTTCTCTTTAAAGAAGAAAGGGAGCCGTGAGAATTGGAACAAATTTAATTTAAACTACTTGTGACCTATGACACCAGGCCTTACTTTGCCAGCACCAGTTTTTGTGACTTTCTTAACAGGTGATTCTTCAATATCTTCCTCTTCTTCTACCTCCTCATCCATCTCTTCTTCATCAGAGTACTCCTCCACTGGGAGAGATTTTGGCACAAGACCATTGACTTAAAGTAACCACAGACCGCAGCTAAAAATAGAGCTGAAACGACCACTCACGGGCCACATGTTCCGCTCCAACATACACCGGCCCAGAGCCGCGCTTCAGGCGAAAGGTCACAGGTGGATGAAGATCCAATCCAGACAGGTTGACCTGATGGAGAATGAAACTTCATAGGGAATAGACTTGTGGAAGTAAATGTGATTACTGTACCTCCTTTCGGAGTAAACTACAAAAGACCACAAAATAGTTTAAGCAAATTGTTTTTTTTTTTTTTTTTTAATTGTGGTGCTGAAAACAAAATAGATTTAAAAAAAAAAAAAAAATTCCAAATTAAAGGGGTCATATGATGCCGCTAAAAAGAACATTATTTGGTGTAATGAAATGTTAATGCGGTTTAAGGTTCAAAAAACACATTCCATATACTGTACATTGTTTCTCCTCTATGCCCCACATTTCTGAAACGCGTCATTTACAAAGCTCATCGGTCTGAAAAAGCGAGGTGTGCAGTGATTGGCCAGCTATCCAGTGCATTGTGATTGGCCGAATACCTCAAGCACATGACGGAAATGTTACGCCCCTCACCATATTGTGATGATGCCCTGTCAGGCCGGAGTGATGATTCAAAAACATGAAAACCCATTATAAACGAGGCATTCGTTGCATCCTGTGGGGACATAATTATGGATTATAATGACTTATACTGTCTTTTTTACGCGTTGCATCGTGCCGCGTAAACATAAAACCATGTCTGCATTTGTGATCGGAGAAATTACAAACAAGCCCTACTCTACACTGCCCAAAAAACTCGCTTTAAATATATAAAATAACTCTTTAAATATA
>NW_015505289.1:1852482-1872696 GCF_001515645.1 Sinocyclocheilus grahami | reverse complement strand
TGCATCGTGCCGCGTAAACATAAAACCATGTCTGCATTTGTGATCGGAGAAATGACAAACAACAAGCCCTACTCTACACTGCCCAAAAAACTCGCTTTAAATATATAAAATAACTTTAAATATAAAAAAAAAAAAAAAAACGTACTTACAGTCTTTGAACTCCGCTTCGTCCACAGTGAAAGCCGATCTGGTGATCCACAGCGCAAAGTTGTATTATTTCCTCAGCGACCAGCACGGATCAGCTCCAGGCATGACAAAGCAGATATCGTCCTCTTTTGAAAGACCAAACAAAGTAGTTTCGCTTTCACAATTAAAAATCACACAGCGCCTTCACGACATGGCGGCAGCAACAACAATACTACAGTGAGAATAATAAAAAATAATGTTCTTTGCGTGAACATTTGGGCGGCGTGATGCAAATCTTCCCACATAGTGAGGTAGATATGTGGGGGCGTGTTAGAACGAGCCATTTTAGGTAGACGTGGCTGACTCTTAACTTTTATAAAGAATATCTCTTTGGATTTAAGACTTTAGTCTTTGCAACTTCACCGATCTTCTTTACGCACCAAGAGCTTGTAACACTCCAAAGAGAAAGGAAAAAATTTAAAATGCATCATATGACCCCTTTAAGCAGTTGTTCTTGAATTGTAGATCTTTAATTATTTGGAGCACTGTTTGGTCTCTTTTTAAAAGACAACACTTGGCAGATAACTGCTGAAGTAAAAAATAAATAAAGGTTTAAGCTCATTTTGAAAAACGCACAAAAATGGAAGTTTTGGCATTTTCCAAAACATGCTTTACTCTAAAACTGCATGGAAAAAAAGCAATCAAATCCAAGCTAGTTGGGTTCCAAATTTGAGGTTGACATCACAAAAGTAGTGAGCTTTCAGTAATATTACTTGGACCCAATGTTCCAAACGTTTAAAAAAAAAAAAAAGCTTTAAAACCAAGTTAATATTCTAAATAAAAACTAATTTCTTACCGTAGGCATAGATTTAGCATGTAGTGTTGCTATGGGAACCGCTCTCGCGCTGCTGTTGCCCTCACCGGTGACCAACTCGACGATATTAAACTCATCTTTTGCGGTGTGTCCCAGACACATCTTCAAATCAAATATTAACGGGTTAAAGGTAACAAAATGTCACGTTTACCTCCACAATCACTAAACCAACCGTTCTCAGCGCCAGCTGGTGTTGATGGTTCGTGTCATCCGTCTTGAAGGACTCTTCTTTATTAGATTCATTAAGCTCACAACCTAAAACAACGACCGATTTAACTTACGTTAAGTTATATTTTACTTTAAGACTCGAAAGTGTAACATCTTACCCCAAAGAGTGGATAAAGGTTTCTCTGTTTTGCTCATTTTAAAACAAAAACTGAAAGGCACATACAGTAAAGCCAGTTGAATGCGCAGTATGTAACGTGAATTATCGTTTGATATTCTCACCAGAAATAAATCTCAGGGCTGCTTCTAGGGCAGCAAAAGAAAAGAAAGAGCCAGTCTGCACCCTGTGAAGGTTTAACGAGGAAGTTAATTGCTCATCAGGTGACAGTAATTAAGTCAGGATCACTGCAGGTTAATTATGGATCCGACCTGCTGCATGAACCTGCTGAAAAATCACTTCTTTATAATCATGTTTTAATCGAATAGAATTAAGCTGACTCATAATTATGCATTCTAAATATGTTGTCTTTTATTTCAAATTAACCTCTCTTATGTATAACCTGGGCTAGTTGTCTTTGTCTACAAATGTTTCTTTTCAATAGCAGTGGTTTAATTTACTTTATAAACCTAAATAAAGAACCAACTTATGATCACGTTCACGAAGCAAACATACAAAAAATACAATGTCATCAAGTTTTGTAATAGTTATTGGGTCAGGAAGTGAGAAAAGCATACTTTGAAGAAAGCTGACTATATAATAGAGGCATGCTATGTTATAGTTTTGTTATAGTTATTTGGTCAATGAGTGAAACTTGCATGCATTATGTAAAGAGTTGACTATATAGAAACCCATAGGTTGAGTCTTAGGACAAGTACTTTGGCAAATGTCAGGGTTTGTTTGTTTTTTTAATTACTAGTACATTTTATAAACAGATATGTTGTGCAAGATTTTCAAATCAGTGTCAAATAAATAGCAGATTTCCACTGTGATAACCATATTGGGGCACATTGTCACTTTTTTTTCAAGACTTTAGTGTCTATATATACTGTAAATCACCCCTTAGAAATATTCACTGTTGTAAAAAGTGTGACAATGAGCCCCAGTCTCCCAAAGAGATCCATCAAATCAATTATTCTCATGAGATAAAGCTGTGCCTTTCATAATTGATTAATTTTACACTAAATAATTAATTAAACAAACTCAAATTCTGCTGTAAAGCAGCTATAATAAAGACATTATCTCATATTTGAAGAAGCCTGCATCGCTGTTTCTTATTTTCCTGTTTATTACTGTGAAGCTACTTTGAAACCATCTGTATTGTAAACAGCACTATATAATAAAACTGACTTGCCTATTTTTTGTGTGTGACTCAACTCAAAATGTGTGTATTTCAGTCGTTTAACTTATATCTGCCATGGTTGTTTATGTGTCTCAGATCCCCCTCAGTTCCATATGTGCTGCACACTCTCATTCCCGACTGTCGTGTGATCTATTATTAACAGATCTCCATGCACCAGATCGCTCGGCCTGTGGATTACGGAACGGAGAGAGAACATGAGCTGTGAGTTTGACCGCCGCTCCCCTGGGTTCCACCTTCCAGCCCCTCCCCGCCATCAAAGACCACGAGCCACTGGATGAAAAGAAAATAGAGGAGGGGGCTGAAGACACCATGAGGACAAAGAGACTGTGATATTACGAGGTGTGGGGGTGATGAGTAAATCAATATTATGTATACAAATATTATATATTAACATTAGGCAGAATTATGAGCTGTATTTTTAATATAACTTCATAATTTTCTGTGTCTGCACACCTGTGCTCACCAGAAGAGACCAAATGTCATGCGAAAAATAGAGTTGAATGCCTTGTAAATGAAATGTGAAGCCACATGGGAGCTCCACTCACACAATCTCGGCTCCTGACGGCGTATAGGATGGTTTAGAGAGCGCGTGGGAGGGCTCAAGTGAATTCTCGCTGTGTGTGGGCCCCGTTCTCCTCCATGAAATACTCACACACACTAAGTTAAAAAACAGAAATGAACCCAATGAGCATTTGTTGGCTATTATTAATGGTGACTAAAGAGCAGTTGTGGGCTGTCTAATGCAATGAATGATACACAAACACGTGGTGCACAGTGCCAAACGTCTGTTCAGGAACGTGACAAGTGTGCTTTAAAGTCAACATGACATCAAAATTGACTAAATTTAATTTACTTTCTCAAAGCACATCAAAGTTCTTATTAACGATGATCCATCAGTAATTTTGTTATAAATAAAAAAATAAAATGCTTTTTCTTATACTTGCGCCGCCTCTGAAACAAATTTCCTTGTTAACTGATGTCTTCAATGCCATGGACCCCCAAATGTGATGATGCCATTTCAAAGGACCCCCTTCCTAATATATAACACATTATAAAAAAAATATATATATATATGGAATGTTTATACAATTTATAACAATTATAAAATTTAAAAATAAATATAAAATATATTTATATTAATATATATATAAAATATATTTTTTTATAAAATGTGTGTATATATATTTATATACTTTATATTTATTTATTAATAAATATTTATTTTTAATTTCACACACACACACACACACACATATATATATATAAAGCTGTCAATGGAATAAAAATTATATTAATAAAATTAAAATTAAAAATGGAATAAATAAATGCATTTTTTAAAATGTTATATATATATATACATACATACACACACACACACACACACACACACACACGTGTGTGATTAATCTCATAATTACACCTTGCACCCCTTTTGAAAGCCCCTCATCTAGGGAGGGAAAAATGGATTTTGGAAGGCAAAATTATTTAAACCAATGGCCAAAAAGCTGTTTGCATAGTCTTGGTTTTAGTCCGTGATTGTAGATAATGCAACCTTTCTAAAATCTTGCCAATAGTTAATGCAGTAATTTAATGTTGCTGCAATAACAGCAAGTAACAGTAGATTTAAATAAGCAGTGCTGGTATGTATCACTACTTTTCATTATAAGTTCCTGGTGAATAAAATCAATTCCTGCTCTACAGATTTTTTCATCTCATTGAATATCCTGTTTCACTTAAAAATGCATCACCTTACAGCAGCAAAAATGGGTTGCAAATGCCATTTAAAGTTGACTTGAATTATTCCTGAAATGCTCCAAAGGTGCTGAAAACTAAAAAAATATATATATTAAAAACCCCACATTAGCTGCAGAATACCTGTTTCAGCACTTCCTAAGTAAACTAAGCATATTGTGGATTTGCTCGTTTGGTGGCATTTCACTGTGGAATTACAGCAACTGGCTGATAGATGGCAGGAAAAGCGGAGACAGTGCCGGAAAATCACAGATAATCCTTAGACCTCCTCAGATCTAATTAAGATTTTCTCAAGGAAAGGGAGGGATGGAACCTCTCTATAGCGTGTCAATAGAGTGTCAGTCACTGAGATTTTCTTCATTTCTCTAGCTTAAAGAGAAGAGTGTGGGCTAGCAAAACACCAAGGTCATGGGTTTGGTTGCCAGGGAATGCATGAAGTGATAAAAAGGTACATTGAATGCAATGTACATCACTTTGGATGAGTGTCAGCAGATGCATATAAATGTTGTGATCTATAATATAAATGTTACTGGTTTAGCTGTTTTCAGGAAAAAAAATACATGTTAATTATTTTGCTGCATAAAGTTCTGGCACAAAATCCAACAAATACGTGGTTGCACTGCTAAAAACGAGGAGGAGTTTCACTTTATCTGTTTTAAAATAAATGCAACAGCATCATTATATACAGCAGCTGACTTTTAACTACAGCAAACACAGTGGTTTCAGTGCTGGGCAATGAGCCATACATGTGTCGTGCCTCAGTCTGTACGGGTGAATGGCATTGCCAACACTGAGCTGTGCTCTTACAGCCTTGGAAGCAGTCACTTGATCGTAGATATAAAGGTTTAGACATTCAAAATGCTCCTTCCTTTTTTATAACATCTAAACAACACTGGACCCCATTGACTTTCATTGCACTGGGAATTTTTTTTCTCTAAACATCTTATTGAAGATCATTCTTTTGTTCCACAGAAGAGAGTCCATAATTCATAATAAAGCTTTCTCCAGCGAAAAAGTCCATCCCCTGTTGTCCTCTCTCATCAAAATCCGTATGTTTAGAACTATTTTGGACTTGTTTCACTTGTAAACGGCACTTGATCTGTGCATGTTTCTCTCCTGATTCAGATGAGATTTGTCAGAGAAAACAATATTAAGGATACAGGATGGTTTGAAGTTAAAAATGTCTTCATTTTTGGGTGAACTATTCCTTTAAGCGAATTTCTCCTGATGAATGTTTTCATTTCTTTTCTGGAACACTCACTCAGAAGTAATTAACAAAGATTATCGCAAAGCAGCTAGACCCAGCTAACAAGAATTTGAAAATTATGCTTTCAGAGAAATTATTTTCTTCTCAGGCCGCTGGATTGACAAAAAAAAAATTGCATCAAAGCATCACATATCTCAAAGCGGGCTGGAGGTCTTTATGTGGTTTCTGTCCAGCTCTTCTCACATAGCCGGGCATATCTGTCTGAAACTGAGTTCACGGCACCTCAAACTCGAGGTCTATCTCATTTCTTAGTGCAGGCCAGCGGCCTTTTAGCCAGAAATAAGAGATGTGGGATAAATGATAACACTGTTACTGGACTATGAATTCCCTTGACCGGTGAAGTCATGCATGATATCATATGGGCTTCACTGTGGATTGATTTGGGAAAAACATTTGGTAATGTAAGTAGAGACTAGCCTCTCCGCTGGGAGTTTTAAATTGCCTTTATGGTAAAATGAAGACTGGGGTTAGTTGTCACACCATTCTCAGAAATGAGTTCTTCATGTATGTCATAACATTTCTGATTGGTTAAAAAAGTGTGGGCTTGTGATTATTTCAGATCAAACACTATCTATCTATCTATCTATCTATCTATCTATCTATCAGTAACAATTAATATTTCACTATATCCATGAATTAAACTAGAAGCATAGAAGCATATCATATGGGCTTCACTGTGTATTGATTTGGGAAAAACATTTGGTAATGTAAGTAGAGACTAGCCTCTCCGCTGGGAGTTTTAAATTGCCTTTATGGTAAAATGAAGACTGGGGTTAGTTGTCACACCATTCTCAGAAATGAGTTCTTCATGTATGTCATAACATTTCTGATTGGTTAAAAAAGTGTGGGCTTGTGATTATTTCAGATCAAACACTATCTATCTATCTATCTATCTATCTATCTATCTATCTATCTATCTATCTATCTATCTATCAGTAACAAATAAGCATTCATTATATCCCTGAATTCAGATTTTAAACTAGAAGCATATTCTCCCCACAGCATGTTTATTTTCCGACAGCGCATGGTGTGTGATGATCTGAAATGAGAAGGAAAAGACACCTCTCTGCGTTTGGATTATTTTGGTCCAGTGTAAATTCCAGCTCCATTTGACGTTTCCAGATTCTAGGTTAAAGGAACAGCGTTTTCATACACTATAAGCAGCTAAACAATATTGCCTATATATGTTTTTGCTTTTATAAAACAAACTGTCACGTATGCGTGTTAAACATTGCTTCAAAAATACTTACTAAAATAATAGGTTTACGCATACGTTAGAATGTCTTTAATGCTACAAACTGTTCTTTGTGTTTTATTATTAGTTGCAATTATTATATCATCAAATCCTACCAGACTATCATTGGTCAAACGTGTGTTGATAGTCGCAGAGGTTTTGTTTTGGGGGTGTACTAGAACAGGCTCTTATACTAGGTTGTCCGAAAAACACATTATGTTTCACATGTTTTACATTATTACAACACCTCTCTCCCGTTGTGATTGGCAGCACTCGGCGCCTGGTCGAGAAATGACACGCCCCTTACCATAGCCGCCTGCAAGCTTCAGTGTAAATATTGAGTCAAAATCAAATCAATTTGAGCGCGATTTAAACCCGGATGATTGTAACCACTTTAAGTTCGTCTGCCTTGGGGAAACTAGCGTGTATCTGACACAGTGATAACACTCCTTGCCTTCTCTAGTGCAGCTCAACCAGGTCTCGTCCCATTCGTCGATATTTGTGATGTCACAAATCCCGGAAAATATGCGTTGTAGTCCAAACGAGTCGTTCGTTGTAGTTTTTGAAAAGTGATTTCTGTTAAATAAAATATCTCCTTTTGAAGTGGACTTTGAGCTTTGCAACTTTGCAGATCTTTTTTTATGCTCAAACAGCAACATTACAGACTAACTAAAGTTGAAAAAGTGAAAAAGCATAGTAGGACCCCTTTAAGACAAACGACTCGAGTGTCATATCTTGTAGTATTTTATTTATTTTATTTTTGACTAGTAAAGGAAGGCCTACTAGCAAGCATAACTTACTGTCTGCGTGAGTGTATCTTTACCGACATAATGTGAGTGTGGTTTGCTACAAACAGTACTATTTTACATGTAGTTTATCATGTAGTTCCTGTTGGTATCATGCTAAAGATTCCAGGTTGACCAGCTTTACATGACCATTACAAGAGATAACTACACATGCAAGAATGGTAAGCGACTACTCTCATGTTAATTCATATAGCCTAATATTTTAATAATATTCATGTAATATATAATATTTGTGTAATAGCCATATTAAGTCTTGGGGATGTTAACCCATATAATAATAAGTCTTGTGGGTATATTTAGTGTTTTTCCTTCCTCTGTAGACTTAAACATTTTAATGTTGTGTTCTATTCAGTTTAGATTGACATCGCTAACCATGCATTATTAGTCTGCTCAGAATATGATGTTTAATTAAACAAAATGGCAATTTAATGGCAAAAAGCATTTGCTTTGCAACTGTACAGTTATTTAAATTCTAGATTTCCACATTAGCTTCCGAGTCAAAGTGGCTTTTGTTTCATTTACAGTAGTTGAAAATATGAGTTGAATTGCACAGAGCATAAGAGTTTGTAGATGATGAGTTGAAATTGTCTAGAAATCGACATGCATTATTAGTCTGCTCAGAATATGATGTTTAATTAAACAAAATGGCAATTTAATGGCAAAAAGCATTTGCTTTGCAACTGTACAGTTATTTAAATTCTAGATTTCCACATTAGCTTCCGAGTCAAAGTGGCAAAGTGTAGTTGAAAATATGAGTTGAATTGCACAGAGCATAAGAGTTTGTAGATGATGAGTTGAAATTGTCTAGAAATCGACAACAGCTGTGATTAATTGCTTAAAACTAAATTTGTACTGAACCCAGCTCTTTCCATAACTAGAAGCCAAGGGTTAGATTACAAAAGTTATCATATCCCTCGTGTTAATTTTGGATCACGGCCCGTAATAGTTGAGTTCTCATTGTTTTGGCACACTCTGTACTGTTAAAGGGAACGAGATCTTAGTTACACTCTAGCGATCTTTATTTACCGCTAGTGATATGATAGTTAGAGAGCTCTTCCATGCAACAAAACACATGAAAATATGGAGAGTATTTTTTATTGGTGACTCAAATAAATCTATGTATTGTATTTTAAACAAACAATTCTTTCATGTCACTATTTGCTCTCCATCATTGTGTTTGGTGTTCTTTCATTCATAGAAGAATTGTGCTGGTGGCTCTGTTCCATGCCATTACAATAAATGGGAACTAGAGCTTTCATGCTTCAAAAGCACCATAAAAGCAGTCATAGGACTCATGCTCCGCTTCCACAGAGGAAAGAGAGTCATACAGGTTTAGAATGAGTAAATGAGTGCGATTTCTCATTTTTGACTGAAATATCCCTAACTCAACCACAGAACTATCGCCTGCAAAGTTTGAAGCAAATTCACAGTAGCTCTCCCAAAAATCAGATAGACAATTCTGGCGGTGCTGTGTTATTTTCACAGGGCCAGAACTCTCTAGGTGACAGACTGTCTGTTCTGCACCTTCTGAAACTCTTCCCATCACATCACTTCCCGTCTTTCACCACAGATCTCTGATACACAAAGCCAAATCTGAATAGAAAGGGCAAGAATGTCCCGCAGGAAATGTCTGATAGGAACTAAAACAAGTTCTCTCTCAGAAGACTACAGGCTCAAATGTGTGGATTTATGGAGACCTGAGCATTGGGTTATTTGACAAAACCGGTGTCTTTTGACTCACTAACGTGTAAATAAAGGGGATTTCACAGTGATGTCATAGTAGAACCATTTAGGTTCCCCAAAGAACCTTTCTTATAAGAACCCTTTTTAAAAATAATCTAAAGAACCCTTTTCCAGATGGAAAACTTTTGTGCAATGGAACCACCTAGAATATAATAGGCCAATAAAGAACCTTTATTTTTAGTGTATGGGTAATTATAGACATTTTTGTTATTGCTTCTTATGATGTTTTTGTTTATCAAGCCTCATTACCATGATTTTTTGTATAGTACACAAGTGATTAATTAAAAGTGAATATTTGTATAAATATCAGCCAGTGGCATAACTACCAGCAGTGCAGATGGGAAAAATTAAATAATTATTTTCAATTAATATTTTAATGTGACTCAAGATGGCACAATACAATTTATTAATACTTTATTTGTCTGATACATTGTTTAAAATGTCACTTACAAATTATTTAATATTATAAAATAATTTAATAAAATGTTTGTATAATATAAATATATTAAATACAAAAATATTACTTTATATATTTCTAAAATTATATTTATATACATTTAATTAAAATTATTTATTTAATATAATTTTAAGTTTTTACTCACTTTCACTAAAATATATTTTGGGGGAAAAAAGTCTAAAACTACTTACTTTACTGATTATTGAAGTTTATTTTTTTAATCCAGTCATACAATTCATATTTCATAACTAGTGATACAATTGTCAGCCCCACCTCAGCTGAAATATTTTTATAGCTGCCAGAAACAGTCTTACCTTTGTCATTTATTATAATATATTTTAAATTAATTTAATCAAATTATAATAAACTGTAATAAATATGCAATAAAGCAATGAATTACATTATACATGTATAACATTTACTCTAATTAAAATTATTTTTTAATTAAAACTTAAATTTTTTACAAAGTATTTCAAAATAAATAGATTTTAAAAGATGAAAAAAATGAAAAAGGCATCCGTTTCATAGAATGATTCATTTGATTGTACTTGTGTGGGTTTGTTGATTCAGGATACGATGGGCTTCTGTCTGGTTCTGAATCCATCACCAGGTGTTTGTTTTGCTAATATCATATTTCCCTATTCGGATATGAAAACAAACGCTGATGTAGATCGGTTGAACGCTGGCATGTTCCATAAAATATAAGCGTTAGGTAATATCTCTAGCGTAATGTGTTGGCTGGCATTATGGTATTATTTCAGTTAAGCATGTGGCAGAATACAGTGTTGTATGCAATATCACTGCCATTATAAAAGCTCTGACAGTAGGGCGGTTTGCGTAATATCTGCTATCCTGTAGCTATACCGTGGGCTGGCGGCCTGCATGTGTACAGTGGATCTTGGAAAGTGCTTTCTATTGTAGTTTCCTCCGAACGAGAGGTTTGCATCTGATGCCCTGGAGGTTTGCTGAGGGGAGGGTGACTGACAGCTTCTCTTCAGCTCAGTACCTCTTCATCATTCACATAGAGGATTCTCTAGTCACTGGGAATTGGTGAGACTTTCTCGAGTTTTCTTTGAGCAGTGGTGTCCTACAGCATAAAAAAGACAAGAATCGTAGCTGTGAGGGAAGGATTGAGGGGAAAGAGTAAAAGTAGATGAGATGTGGACAACCTAAAGATTGTAGTAGTCATTTTAGGAGACACTTTATGAATTGCCAGCTAATTAAATTGCTTGAAGTGACAGTAAAGACATTTGATATTATTACAAAAGTTTACTATTTCAAATAAATGCTGTTCTTTTGAACTTTCTGTTTAATAAATAATCTGAAAAAAATGCATCATGGTTTCCACAAAAATAGTACGCAGCACAATGTTTTCAACATTAATAATAATATGAAATGCAAAAATAAAAAATAAAATGCTATTTAAATTACTATTTATATTTTAAAATATATATAAAAATAGTGCTGTCAAATGATTAATCGTTTGACAGCACTAATTAAAATAGAAATTAGATCAAATAAATGCAGCCTTGGTGAGCATCAGAGACTTATCATTTATTATTCTAATTTAACATTTATAGCATTGCAACACATTATTGTAACACATGAACTACTTTAATACTAATATTAATGAATGTATTATTTTCATATTTATATGGTACTAATTATTTTAGCTGTCTTGGAACAGTGTGTTATTATAATTTTAAGAAAGGATTTATTTATTATTATTTAAGCTACAATTCCTCCCTCAACCTCAGCTGAGATATTATGTGGTAGCTTCCAGAAACAGTGTTACATTTGTCATTCATCTTAGTCTTTACCAAACAACTTACAGATGAAAAACAATATTGAATTTTGCACAGGCAAACGCTGCTCTATTCTAGTTTCAGTTTCAACCCCCCTGGAGCAATCGGTGTTTTGCTGAAGGGCAAAATGTGGACGCTTTTCTTCTTGCTGGGATCTACCCATCAATCTGTTGGTTAGCAGCTCTGAGCCTTTGGCTTTTACACTCGCTTATCAGGTTGGCAGTATTTAAAAAAGGTGACAGAACCTGTCAAACGAACAGACAAATTAAGGCCCTTTTTAACGTTTCCCCATGAAAACGTGAGGAAACAGTTTAGTGTAAACATCCTGACACAAGAGTTTCACAGCCGAGCATCTGTTGCCTTGGAGTGTTAATGAAATTATCAGGCAGTGTTAATCAGCCCTGACTGATCGCATTGGTTGAGTGAATCCGACAAAACTAATGAATGGCCTAAAGGATCGGCTCATCTTGACCAGTGCCCTGAAAAGAGAATATATTAGTGCATGTTTTGTGTTTAATTGCACTGGATTCATTTCTGGGGTCATTAAATGCACTAAAATGTTTACTCTGACATGCAGAACACTCTTAAAAGAAAAGTGTGTGTGCATGATTTTGATTAACGTTAACATGAAATTAAAATCAACACATTGATTTTGTAATAAATTATCCTAGTCTTATTTTAAAGGATTCTGTGCAAATGCAGTGCAGAACATCAGTCACATTGGGTTGCAACCACCATTTCACGATTGTTGAGTTTTAGGTAATAGTTCTCTCAAAAATGAAAATTTGCTGAAAATGTACTCACCCTCAGCCCATCCAAGATGTAGATGAGTTTGTTTCTTCATCAGAACAGATTTGGAGAAATGTAGCATTACATCATTTGCTCACCAACGGATCCTCTGCAGTGAATGGGTGCCGTCAGAACGAGAGTCCAAACAGCTGATAAAAACATCACAATAATCCACAAGTAATTCTCACCACTTTAGTCCATCAGTTAACATCTTGCGAAGTGAAAAGCTGCATGTTTGTAAGAAACAAATCTATCCTTAAAGAATTAGTTCACTTCTGAATGACAATTTCCTCATAATTTACTCACCCCCATGTCATCCAAGAAGTTCATGTCTTTCTTTCTTCAGTCGAAAAGAAATTAAGGTTTTTGAGGAAAACATTCCATGGTTTTTCTTTATATAGTGGACTTCAGTGGGGTTCACTGGGTGGAAGGTCCAAATTGCAGCTTCAGTGCAGCTTCAAAGCGTTCTACACGATCCCAGACGAGGAAGAAGGGTCTTATCTATCGAAACGATCTGTCATTTTCTAAAAAACAATACAAATTATATACTTTTTAACCTTAAAAGCTTGTCTTGTGTAGCTCTGCAATGCGCATGCGTACTCTGTGCAGTCCCATTCGAAACAGTTAGGGTAGGTCGAAAAACTCCCATCTCATTTTCTCCTCCAACTTCAAAATCGTCCTACATCGCTGCAGAAGTACCGACCCAGTGTTTACAAAGTGAACGTGCAAAGAAGGTCAAACGCCCTTTACAAAAAATGGTAAAACAGCGACGTAGGACGATTTAGAATGATTTTAAAGTTGGAGGAGAAAATGAGATGGGAGTTTTTCAATATAACCTAACTGTCATGAACCGGAATGCAGTTCATGTAGAATTAGACAAGACGAGCGTTTGAAGTTAAAAAGTATATAAATGATCATTTATTTTTAGAAAATGACCGATCGTTTCGCTAGATAAGACCCTTCCTCGTCTGGGATCGTGTAGAACGCTTTGAAGCTGCACTGAAACTGCAATTTGGACCTTCCACCCAGTGAAGTCCACTATATAGAGAAAAACCCTGGAATGTTTTCCTCAAAAACCTTAATTTCTTTTCTACTGAAGAAAGAAAGACATGAACATCTTGGATGACATGGGGGTGAGAAAATTGAGGAAATGTTTATTCAGAAGTGAACTAATCCTTTAAGTAATTTTAATTTTAAACTGTACTGTTGCTTCTGGGCAAAATTCAAGTCCATAATAACACAATACGAGTCCATAATAAAATCCATAATAACACTTCCTTAAATGTCTAATGATGGTGCTTTTGGTTTCACAAGACATCAATTGATGGACTGGAGTGGTGTGGATTACTTGTAGATTATTGTGATGTTTTTATCATCTGTTTGGACTCTCATTCTGACGGCACCCATTCACTGCAGAGGATCCATTGCTGAGCAAGTGATGTAATGATACACAACACATTTCTCCCTTTGTTGTGATTTTGGTTTCCCAGATTTCATGTTCTCTGCTGTTAAAAGAAAAGGCAATAAACTCACATTTACTGTAATGGAATTATGCAAGAACTTTAAAACTGGAGAATAAGGCTCCTTAAGCATCTAAATGTTTACTGTTGCCAACAGACGCCTTTTAAAGAGATTAAAAGCAGGATATTGTTGAGGAATAGAGCACAGCCCCTGCGAAATCGCTCCTAAAGCGGCTACAGCTCTAATGATGCATGTGAATGAGCGATGCATTCAGAACGTCAGCACTGAACTTTGAAGACGCTCCATGATGAATCTGAACCTCTGAATATGATGGTGTCACTTCAGCCAGATGGAACGGTTGGTGCAAAGCATGCACCATCTGTCAGGCACATGGCACCTCAATTTCCGCGGAGCATTTTACATGCTTAATATTTCAGCTTCCCTTTGCTTCAAAGCAGCGGCTGACAGGTAGCATGTTTTGAAACGTCCCAACCGGTTTCTCTGATTTGAGAGCTGCATGCAAGCGACTGCCTTCACCTGAGCCCGGGCGCATTTAGCGCATCAAGACGAGGTGAGAAATGCAGTCAAAGCATTGCCGTCAGCTCCCCCGTCTCCTCGGTGACATTTGAGAGCGAGTGTTTGCCTTAACGCTTCAGCTCAAAGTTTTACACACTTTCAGCTGTCGGGTTTGTTCATCCTGTGCTTGCAAGCGCTGTCAGCCACTAATGCAGACGGACAGTCCCAGCAGGTGGAGAGAGTCGATTCAGTGCTGAAACTTCATTTTAATACTATTATGGAAATGACTTTTTTGGGGCATGAAGACAGCTTTAGAAAAAGCCTCTGAATTAATGTAATTTCAGACGTTTGATCTGAATCAGTTCTGAATGTGATAAGGTCTCACGCCTGCTGCTTTTGTAGATGGGAATTAATGTCTTAAAAAGTGGCTGAAGAGCTTTAATGCCCTTAAATCATACTGTGGTGGTACCATGGTACTTTTGATATATACCAGGGTACTTACTAATAATTAATATGCCATGGTATCTTAGATATGTAACATGGTATTACCAGGGTATTACTGTAAGAACCATGTGCATATGTACCAAAATTACCTGATACCACTAATGTTACGCCACAGTAGTTTTTAAAGTACATAACCATACAAAAACATGTCAAATATTCATAAAACCATGGTATTGCCATTTCCCCTTAAAGTAAAAGGTACTATGGTATAGGTGAAAATACCATGGTATTTACATTGTACTGCAAGGTATTTCATGGTTCTGTCATGTCCAAAAAGAGTTACCTGGTACCACACTTGCAAAAAAGTAGCATAGTATACTTCCATGGTATTCTTGGAAGTTATGGTAAGTGTTTCAGAGTACCATAGTATTAACATCAGATATGCCATGGTACCACCACAGTACTTTTTGTAAGTTATAACCATACAAATCATGGTACTACTATGTTACCATAGCAAAAACATGGCTGGGCGTCATTATGCTAATATTTCCACATAGTGAGGTAGATATGTGGGGGCGTGTTAGAACGAGCCGTTTTAGGGGGGCGTGGCAGAGTCTTAACTTTGATAAAGAATATCTCTTTGGTTTTGAGACTTTAGTCTTTGCATCATCAGGGATCTTATCTATGCACAATCAGCTTGTAACACTCCAAAGAGAAAGGAAAACTTGAAATCGCATCATATGACCCCTTTAATAAATATCCATAAAACTATGGTTGTACCATTTTTCCTCAAAAATGTGATGGCACAATGATATGGTATCAGGTAAAAAAAACATGTTATTTACATGATCCTACAAGGTATTTCTATGAATATCATAGTATGTCCAAAACATTTTATTACGTGATACCACACTTGCAAAAAAGTACCATAGTATACTTCCATGGCATTCTTGGAAGTTATGGTAAATGTTTCAAAGTACCATAGTATTACCATCTGATATAGTCTCTGTACCATGGTACCACCACAGTACTTTTTCTAAGGCCATAACCAAAAAATTGTCATATAACCATGGTGTATACAAAAATCATGGTATTACAATGGAACCATATCAAAAGCATGGCATGGTAAATATTCATAAACCATTGTATTTTTACTTTAAAAAGTGGTATAGTGATGGTAACAGGTGAAAATACCATGAATGTACCACAAATACCACAATATATAGGCTATGGTATTTAAAGTATTTACAAGGTACTCCTAAGAATAGCATGAAAAATTTATTATCTGGTATAATATTGTGATACTTGATACTCATATTTTCATGATCCAAAATACTTAAAAGAATACAGTGTTATTTCCATGAAAAAAAAGTATGGCAATATCATGGTGCTTTATTGTTAGTGTGTGATGTAAAGCGTCCCGAGGGCTGTGTTAAAGTGAGTGTCCAAAAAATTGTCATATAACCATGGTGTATACAAAAATCATGGTATTACAATGGAACCATATCAAAAGCATGGCATGGTAAATATTCATAAACCATTGTATTTTTACTTTAAAAAGTGGTATAGTGATGGTAACAGGTGAAAATACCATGAATGTACCACAAATACCACAATATATAGGCTATGGTATTTAAAGTATTTACAAGGTACTCCTAAGAATAGCATGAAAAATTTATTATCTGGTATAATATTGTGATACTTGATACTCATATTTTCATGATCCAAAATACTTAAAAGAATACAGTGTTATTTCCATGAAAAAAAGTATGGCAATATCATGGTGCTTTATTGTTAGTGTGTGATGTAAAGCGTCCCGAGGGCTGTGTTAAAGTGAGTGTTGAGTGTTTTCTGCCTGTTCAGTCTCTGCTGAGGTTGGATCCAGGCCTTTTGAGCGTTTGAATGAGCGATCGGTTGGAGGGTTCTTGGCAGGGCTGCACACTTTAGTGCCTCTCTGTGGGCAACAGTCATTGAAACACAACTCACACTCCAGACTGCCTCCCGTTCATGCATGGAGCGCAAGATGGAGGAGTCAAGGCATGGAGAAGAGGGGAAAAAAAGAAAAAAAAGCACTCATTTTCATTCCCTTTTTTCCCATCTTGCATCCATCAAACTTTGTCACGCTTATGAAACCTCCTCACTGTCACAAAATCTGTGTGTTGATGATAAGCACTTTGATTTTTAGACATACGGCGGGTTTCCTCTGGGTAGCATAAAGCATAAATAAATCAACAAATAAATGTTTTAAAGGACAGCTGCATTAATTGTAAATGGAGAGGGCTTTTAAGATAGGTTGGCATGGCAATAAGAATATCAACACAGGAAATCTTTGGGAAAACAAGAGTGGAATTCAGTTCAGTTCAATTCTGTTTTATTAGGAGAGCACTTTCTCTATTCAAATTGGTCCAAAGTAGCTTAACAAAGAAAAGTAGGCAGTGAATAAGCCAAATGTGACAGTGCCATGGAAAAACTCCCAAAGATATTCAGGTTAGATGGGGAAGCAATCTCAAAGGCCAATATCTGTGGGTTGGCTTTGGTTTGGCATACTAATTACCATTTATGAAAGTAAGTAGTATGCATACTATTACTGTATTTAATGTGAATTTCTGTATGCATGATGGAACATCTGGATGACATATTACATTTGCCCGAGTCTACTTGAGCAAAAAACGTGAAATACTTTATCCCATAACGCAATGCAATAAACTTCTTGTATTTGATATTTTATGTTATATTAATCCAATTGTATTAATTTTTATACATTTGTAAACTGAATTAAAGTGGACAAAATGGTTGTAAATATTTCCAAGATGATAATTGGATGTCACTTGTTGAGTTAAACATGCAAAATAGTGAGGTCATGTGACAAATGTACTATACTACTGTTTGAAAACTTTGTTTCACATATATATTTTAGAAGTCTCTTCCGCTCACCAAGACTGCATTTATTTGATCAAAAATACAATAAAATCAGAAATATTGTGAAATACTTTTAAAGGAACACTCCACTATTTTTGAAAATAGGCTCATTTTCCAACTCCCCTAGAGTTAAACAGTTGAGTTTTACCGTTTTCAAAACCATTCAGTCGATCTCCGTAGTAATTTTAGCTTAGCTTAGCATAGATCATTGAATCTGATTAGACCGTTAGCATCTCGCTCAAAAATGACCAAAGAGTTTCTATATTTTTCCTATTTAAAACTTGACTCTTCTGTAGTTACATCGTGTACTAAGATTCCGATGTAAAAATCAAGGAACTTTGCTTGCATGGGTGCAGCAGACGCAATGATATTATGCAGCGCCTGAAAATAGTCCCAGCTAGGTAACTTCCAATAAGCCTATTTTCAGGCGTTTTCTCCCATGGTACAGCTGCAAAGTTTCTTGATTATTACACCAGAATGAGAGTACAGTTCCTAGCCATATCGGCCTAGAAAATCGCAACTTTTAATTTTCCGTCGGTATTAGTACACGATGTAACTACAGAAGAGTCAAGTTTTAAATAGGAAAAATATAGAAACGCTTTGGTCATTTTTGAGCGAGATGCTAACGGTCTAATCAGATTCAATTATCTATGCTAAGCTAAGCTAAAAGTGCTACCACCAGACCTGGAGATCGGCTGAATGGATTCGAAAATGGTAAAACTCAACTGTTTAACTCTAGGGGAGTTGGAAAATGAGCCTATTTTCAAAAATAGTGGAGTGTTACTTTAACATTTAAAGTAGCTATTTTAATATATGTTAAAATGTTATTTATTCCTGTGATGCAAAGCTGAATTTTCAGCATCATTACTCTAATCTTTAGTGTCACATGATCCTTCAGAAATCATTCTAAAATGCTGATTTGCTGCTCAAGAAACATTTCTTATTATTATCAACGTTGAAAACAGTTGTGCTGCTTCAAAATTTTGTGGAAACCATAATATATATTTCAGGATTGTTTGATGAATAAAAAGTTAAAAAGAGCAGCATTTATTTGAAATATAAATATTTGTAACATTTTAAATTCCTTTACTCTTTTGATCAACTTAATGAGACCTTGATGAACAAAAGCATTAATTTCTTAAAATCTTACTGACCCCAACATGTTTGAGGACATAGAGTATTCTGAACATAGACGTTTGTGTGGAATCTGTGTGTTTTTGTAGACTAATACCCAGAGAGAGATTGTTCTATCGCTCTTCTTGATCTTTTTGATCCCTGTGTACACTTTGTAAGTTAAATGAAGGCAGGAGAGGGAGAATGGAGAGGATCCGTCCCTTTGATGTATTGTCACCCTTTGTTCTCCAGAGAAGTGGTTAATCACACTCTCGTTGTATTGTAGAAAATGTTATTCGTTTCACCTTACCTTTGAGGAACACAGCATACCAAAATAACAAATAAAACCAAAGCAAAGGTCAGAATCTTGAGGGAGGAGTGCTGAGATTAAAGGCAGAGTACAGAGAGAAGGATGGAGGGAGACACATGTGTGAGAGGAGAGAGAGGAGTATAGGACAGCTGCCTGTGCAGACGACACACACCTGTGCAGCTGCTCAGAGACTCTTGAATGATAAGCAGGCAGAAGATGCCATCTGCCTCACTGTGCCAGTCGCCATCCTGGAGGGAATCCAATAGATTCAGGCCCCTAGAACATCGAAGAATGGTTGAGATCCCTATAAAGGCACCATGGAGACGATGAGACGGTTTTCTTTAAGGGGATGAAATTTTTCTATGTTAAAATTATTTCTCCTGTCATAGTTTAATATGCTGAAACAATTTGTAAGAAAAATCCATAGAAAAAAGGAAGAATGTCCTGGTAGAAAAAATGGGCATTTCTTTCAACCTTAAACCACAACTCAATGCAATGTGTAACACAAAATATGGGTAAACACCTGTTAAAAATCAGTAAAGAAAATGTGTTCATATTAACATGGTACATTGGCCTGTCTTTTTACGCACTTTTCACAAAGCACAAAACTTACCTCACGTAAACGTAGCCCCCCCACATTTGACCCAATTTACTCTCTTAATACAGTTTAAACTTGCCTTCTGGTACCATTCTAGTACGGAACAGGGTTTTTGCACGTTTGCAATTGAATTGAGAATGCTTTTTGAGTTCCGATTTCTGAAATTAAAGTGTATTTGAATTGAGGTTGCAAACAGAATGCAGAATTGCAATTTGAATTGATCTTAAAAAAGTAGAATTAAAATATTTTTTTAAGAAATTTATATAGCCGCAATATAAATCTAGAAAAAATGTTGTCAACACTAATGTTGGCTTGACCAACCCTTGTTTAAACATTTTCAAAAACGATTAAAAAACCGATAGATAGATAGATAGATAGATAGATAGATAGATAGATAGATAGATAGATAGATAGATAGATAGAGATAGATAGATAGATAGATAGATAGATAGATAGATAGATAGATGATAGATA